>NC_081407.1:625977115-626277115 GCF_030272615.1 Cryptomeria japonica | reverse complement strand
TTGCTGCAATCTCTTCTTGGGTTTTAAGAATCTTTGGCTTCCGTCCTCTTTTTTTAGGTGTTTTATATAATAGAGGAGATGAAGAAACCATTTGAACAAGAGAGAAATGTTGAGAAAAATCAAAGTCAAGCTGTGTGGAAGGCTAAAAGGGCTAATATGAATTATCTTCAACCATAAGGTGTTCAACATGACTAGATTCTAACAAGGAAGAGGGAATGGGTGGTGAAGTATTGAGAGCAAGAGGCATAGCATCAACAACAATGACACCCTGAATTTCTAGAAACTCCTCAAGAGCAATTTCATCTATCAAGTTTGATGCAACAGAGATAAGGATATCATGTGCCCTTAATTCAATATTTGGAGAATCCAATGAGGATCCAAGAATGGGAGGACTGCATTGAATCACATGGAAAGGTTGACAATTAAACATCAAGTTGTGAATCAGGTTGACCTTTGCATTATGTGATATATAGAGTTCTTGGAGTTGAGTATCTAAGTTTCCCATAGAAGTTAAACTCAAAAAAGAAGAAGTGGGCTGCCTAACGAGAGAGGAAGAAAATATTATCTTGTACAACCAATCAACCAGGATTGAAGAGCAGTGGATCTTAAAAGATACTTTCTTGTATCTCCCCCCAATTTTTTGCAGAGAACTTAAACTAGAAATAGCTATCTGATAGTGAGGAGATTTCTTCAAATTGTAGGGCTTTGTTCTTTTTTCTGCTGATGTAAAGAATCAGTCATAGAGCCCAAAAAAGATTGAGAGAGGATTAGAGAGAGAGGAGAAACATCTTGAAACAACTGAGCACCCTGGAAAGGTCTTGCAATATTATCAACATTGTTTAGAGGTACGGAGCTCTCTGTTGAGTTAATTACACTTGTTGTCCCATTTGTTGTAGAAGGAGGAGATGGAGCAGATTGATAAAAGGAGAATTTATGGTAATCAGTCACAAAGTCCTTGCAGACCCTAACAACATCAATGCCCGAACCTTGACATTGCGAATTAAACTGACCCAATTTATCTATATGGTCATCAATATCTCTAGTACTCTGTATGCAAATGTCTTGATTCTATTTCCCTATGGAGGAAGTCATTATAATGGACTTGGGAAGTGTCTTTGTGAGGTTTAGTAGTAAGCATACCCTCATGGTTAAATGGGCCAGTTCATATGGGATAAGATCGTGCTTGATAAAAATACCCATTTGGTTAGCCAAAATTTCCACAATATCTGGATCATGATATTCAAGAGGGATCCATGGGAGAGTAATCCAAAAAAGGCATGAAATGAGGGGGAACTGACTCCATGCTAAAATTTGGAACCCACACCAAAGTGATAATACCAATACCCTTATAGAACCATCCCTTAAATCTATGAACATAATTTCTATATTCTTTAGAATAAAAAATGGCAATAAAAAAAAGAGACTTGTTATCCATCAAAAAAATATCCTTCAAGCCCAACCAATTCTGTTTAGCCCAAAATGAAAGTTGGATAAAGGAAATAGTAGAATGAAGTTTACCAATGAGGGCTATGGCACGTAACAGATCTATTTGAGGCTGAACAAGGTGGTCTGGCAAAACGATCTTATACACACCTTTAGATTTGCCTGATTTTCCAGTATTAGTAGCAATCTTGTTCTTTGGAAAGACTAGAGCCCAACTACCCTCTTTAGCTATTTCATTTAGACATTTCCCATTACACTCTACATCCGAGTTAAGTGCTTGTGGATTGGGAAGTAACGCGGAAGGGGTTTTCTGTCTCTAGCTCTGTGTAATCTGTTTTGTTTTGAAGGGTGCTCCTTGATGCAAGCTGTTTATTGGGAGATTGTTTGGGGTTTATCAACTAGGTATTATTTGGCCAAGTCACATATAATGGGAGATTAGCAGGATTAGCCTGCGATTCAAATAGAGAACGATGGTGTTCGATCTAGTCGGCATGCAAACCGATGTCGTAGGAATCTTCTTTCTCTACCCTTATCCTGATGCCTACTTGGAAACCACTGGACTCCATCAAAAGAGCATCTATTCTTTGATATATCATCCTGTAGCTACCACGTAACCCACCTAACTCCCATAGGTCCAAGTCCTAGTAACCTTGGTTGCATGTTTCGCTGCATCACTCTGAGTTACTCAATGCTCAACTTCCTCTCATGGTAAAAAAATTTTTTACCCTTCGTCGCTGGTGTCGGGTTTCTTTTGCTACTGTGGTTACATTATGTTGCTGCCATGGTTTTTGCTCATCCTCCCTGGCGAGCCTTGAACCATATGATGTGTCATGTGACCACAATTTGCTTCAATATATTTTGTCAAATAATTCGTTCCCTTTGCTTATCCATTGCTTCATATCTCGGCATAGGCTGACATAATTTTATGTATTGCTGGCCTTCCATGAGCTCATATTTGATTGAAGATTTCTATCAAATGTTTCACAATACTAAATTTGTATGAGGCATTTTGTCAAATAGGTCGCAGCCAATTTCTAGGATTCCACATTTTCAGGCCCATATTTTCATCGAGATGTTTGATCTTCTCTTCATCATTTTATTTTTATTAAATAAGATGATATGAAGATTGAATGTAGTCATTGGCTTGATTAATATCATTTTGCAACAATGGTAAAATAATCATCCCAATAGTGTAGTACATTACAACACCGTTGCTGGTCTATCTGGGCTTTCTAACCCTAGTCGCCACCATGAAATCTCAGTCTTAGCTTGATCTCCTTAAATGCTATCTCCAACTCTAAAATCGCTAAGTCTTATAGGTGCCAAAATCTCCTTAATATCTTGTGATTCCTCCCAACAGCAATGGCACCTGGTATTGTAGCCTAATGAAAATCTCCCCAATAACAATAATCGCAACTCATTTCTATTCTGCTACATTAAATCTTCTGTTGTGACCATCAGGATCCGTCCGCCATGGCTATTCCTATAGTTGGAGTTCTTTTGAGATTAAAATTAGGCTTTCTTCTACCTCCAATGTTACTTTCTTTTATTCTGACATTTCAAAAAGTCAAATTGAAATAGAGAAATAAATGGAAAGGATATGCAAGGCATATGTCCCACTCAAGGACTCTATACTTGCCTTTAGCAAATCTGTAGATGACTTGCATAACAAACTAGACATATATGATCATGAGAAGTCAAAGAGACTCTGATATCTTAAAGAACTCAAAAGCCAGATCACATCACAGGTAGACATACTTTAGAGAGTCCGCTCCAATGCAGAAGCTATTCTTGCAACCCCTGAAACCTGCACATTGGACTCAATGGAAGAATTTCATTCACAATTGCTGTCTACATTTGAGTATACTGAGAACATATTGGAATCATGGGAAAATGCTTTGTCACAAATGAAGAAGAGCTACAATTACATTTTTATGAGATTAGCTAATGCATGAACTTTTAAGTTATTGTTGTATGTGCTGAACACTTTGATACAAATTTTCTATATATATATATAATTTACTTTTTCAATTTGGCATTGTTATCAAAGGGGGAGTAGAAATATGTATGTGTGTTTTTGAAAATTCTTTATAATGTATGCATTAAGGGGGAGCATGAGTAAATGAGTAAATTTTGTTGTGTATGCACACTTAGCAGTATTACTGTAAAATTTTCTAAGTGTTGCCATCAATGCCAAAGGGGGAGATTGTTGGTTTGATGATGATTGTAATGTACTCATCATTGTTGTTATTGGTGAAACACTCTCTCACACACATATCATTATATTGATTACCGGTGTAGATTCAATTGTTTACACTGTCAATCGGTATACTTAGTTGTTAATCTGTAACCGGTACTTTGTGTCAACTGGTATGTGCATAAGAGACAGTTTGTGATTATACTAAGTCAGCATCAAGATGAAGATCAAGATGGATATCAAGCGGATATTTAAGGACAATGGTTCATATGTTTTATTCAAACCGGTATTTGATTGTTCCAACTGGTATTTGTTAATTTTTGTGATGAGTTACCAACGCCAACTGCTTGGTGGTAATTTTTGTGATGAGTTATGATCACTTGTCTAGATACACTGCACCTAGGAAATTGTGTTATGATTTCCTTAGGCCAACATGAAATCTGAATGTCTATATATCGACATTTCAGTAAATCTTTCACTACTGATGCTATGTAGGAAGAGCAAATGTTTTTTGTTGAAGAGTGAAATTTTTTATATTATGAGCGAAAGAAAAAAGAGTTAAGTTGCAAAGTATGTAGAAGAGCAATGTTGAATATGTTTGGAAGGGTCTGAATAAGCAAGTATTATGCTACTTAGAATAGATCAAACCATTCTTGTTGTTTTCTAACCATTACAGCAAAATCAGATCCCCTAACCAGGTAAGCTCTAACAAGCTTCATTGTATAAATCCTTTAATAGGGTGATCCATTAGTTTGGATTCAGGAATCCTCCACCGAGGTTACTCCTAACAAGGTATAAACTTATAATCAAGCTTTGAGATCTCTGACAAGATTCGCTCCTAGTATAGCACTTTGTAGACCTTAACCAGTCAATTATCTATTACTACAGATAGTTAACTAGTGAGTTCCATCTCACCATGGTTTTTACCTATTTGGGTTTTCCACGTACGAATAATTGTGTTATGGTGGATGCTTTACTTTTTGTGGATGTTATATCATTTTGGATTGCATGCATTGTGTTTAAAATCTTTGTTAAGTTCATCTACTGGTTAGTGCTTGAAGTAGTTTTATTTTTGGTGTCACTGATTCACCCCCCATCTTAGTGCTTTTCAAGTCGATCATATGATTGTAATATCTTATTAAAGATTGGGATATAGGATATGGTATGATTGTGTTTGAATATTGAAGAGAAAAAATAAGCAGACCCTTGTGTGAATCACGCAGACATTATTTGAAGGTTGAAGGAAGGTTATGAAGGTGTTTTGGCACTCATGTTTAGAGCTTAACTGGTACTGAATCCAACATTGGAGATGCTATTTTGAGAAGTCAGTGTGACTCCTATTTTGTGATTGAGCAATGAGTTCTAGGAAGTTGGCCTTTCTGCATGTGCAGAACCTATTTGTATACACTTACTATCTACAATAGTATCATCTGATTGTGGGTAAGGTTTCCCACCATGGTTTTTCCCTTACCAGGTTTTCATGTCAAAATCTTTGTGTCATGTGTTGTGGATGTTGTTTCTCTTTATGTTTCATGCATTAAGTTAAACCGATACTGCTATAACTGTTAATCTGTTTTACCGACATTAAGTTTAAGTTGGAATAATTTGCATTTGAATTATAATTTATATACAACTAGTTCGCAACTGATTCACCCCCCCTCTCAGTTGTCCTTCCCAGGTCCTAACGACTTGAAGAAGCAAAAGAGATGCCTCAGGTACATGTGTTTATTTTATTTTATGTTTAGAAGATATAATTTATTGCTATCATAGAGAATTATATGATAACTTGTATCAATGTTATGTTTGTGAACATATATAGGTTGTTTATGAGAATCTTGATGACATCCCTACTCTACCGAAGGCATATTCTAGGACTCCTCCCCAACTTAAGAGAAAATGTGGAGATGAGGTAATCAAGAATTCAATTTTAGAGTATAATTACTATTCAATGTATATTTATTTTTATGTTAACTTTTTTGAATGTGTATTATATAATATAACTAATTTCAATTATTGTTTGATCTTTCTTGTGCGGGATTCTGCAGAGTTGAGAAGTGCTGCAAAGAGGATATATTTTGATGATCCATGAGTATTTTAGGATGTGATAGAACATTTTAGGATACTTTCATGTCTAGTTGGCATGTATATTTTGTATATGGGCATACATTACATATATGGACATACATGTTGTTTGAGTTGGGATTTATGCCATTGTGTATATGGACATACACTTGTAATTATTCGATATTTTGACATACACTTGTAATTATTCAATATTTTGATATATAGAAATTGAGATTCAATATAAATTGTTCCTCATGTGCATGGCTTCAAAACTTTAATCTTCAATCCAATAATTAACTATGGTTAAATAATGAACAATAGAATGTTATTTGTATAATCTTGAGATTCGATATAATGTGTTCCATCTAAATCTTAAGTGTTAAATTTGGTTGCCTCTGGCAACTTCACCAAATTTAATGACCATATTGGTATTGTTATTAATCATAACATGGATACTTAGTAATTGTATACACATAAAATTCGCTATGAGCAATTAAATAAATATTTAATATTTATTTAATGATTATTCTTCTATTAAATAGTTAATGTGAAAAGATTAATTTATTTAATTCATTTGATATTCTTCTATTAATTAATTTAATTGAAACATTTTATTAATTAATTCATTATATCCATTTCTTCTAACTGATTAATTAAATATTTAATATTTAGTTATCTCCTATCCTCTATTCTATAGTCTCATCAATTAAATAATTTTTTAATTATTTAATCTCCCTTTTTCAACTCACCTCATCTCCACATCATCTTCTTCTTTGCCAACTCATCAATCATGTGGCTAAAGATATTAATATTTTTAATATTAATAAGCATCATTATCTCCAACTTCCAAATTCATGCTTCAAATAATGTGTACGTACACACATTTATCAACCTCCCTATATTCTCTCCAACCTTCCTACATCTTTGGAGGGAGTTGAGTCCACTTGTCCTCTTATCCCTAAATATTCTCCAACTATCCTATTTTCTCTCAAGTCTTCTCCTCATTCAAGGTCAGCCTTTTGACACTTGGCTTCTCCTTCCACCTTTTTCACCATCATGTAGGTGTAGGAGGAACATCTTCCACCTTTATATTGCTGGCATTTTGATGATGTTTTGATTGTCATTGATGGACACACACTTTCTTGATGATGGACACACACTTTCTTGATGTATGAGTTATGCTCAACTGGTAATTGTTCCAACTGGTATTGTGTATTATTGAATTTATAGTCTTGAGACTATCGGTATTTTGCAGAAGATGTTTACCGATCACAGATTGACTGAAGAGCTCAAGCTGTATGGAGATCCCAAGTGGTTCGAGGATCACAAGAGGTATGAAGGACCCAAGCGGTAGTTAACTTTTGATCAGAACACTATGATCTACTATTCTTCATTTTTGACAACCGGTAATCGGTATATTGTACTAACTGGTATTACTCTATGATGAGTTACCAACCGGTATTTCTGTAATGTGTGATGAGTTATCATCCACTGACACTTTGGCGGTGTGTTTGTGCCATGTTACCAAATGTGTCTAGATGCACTAAACCTAGGAACTTGTAGTCTAATCCTATTGGACCGACATGAAATCAGTTTCCTTTATAAGGACATCATGTCTAGGGTTTGCATGTGAGATGTGTGATAGAAAAGGTTATGTGCGATCAATGAAGAGAAGATTAGGTCTGTGTGAAGAGACAAAGTATGGAGATATTTAAGACTGAAGTAATACTGAAATGAATTAACAATGAGCTATCAAGGATCTAACTAAGCATATTGTGCTATTATATAGATCATTCACTTGTTGATTACTAATATCTTCGACAAGTCTGAAACCCTTAACCGGGTAGGCCCAACAAAGCCTTTGTAAATCCTCTAACAAGGTGGTTCACAACTATGGATCTGAAATCCTTTGACAAGGTAGTCTTTAATAGGACTTATCTCCTAACAGAGATCTAGATTCCTGATAGGATCTGTTCTGGTGAGGAACATTGTATGACCTTAACCAGTTTGGTTTCTATTCTGCAGATAGTTACTTGTGAGTTTCTGCTCACTGTGGTTTTCCCATTTGGGTTTCCACATCAAATATCTTGTGTTATGGTGATTGTGATTTTGTGGGTGAATGCTTTGTTTGCTATTTGGTTTGCATTTATCTTAACCGGTTTATTAGTGAATTTGTTGCACCAGTTATCTACTAAATTGTTTAAGAGTTTGTTTACACTAATTTTGGTATACTAATTCACCCCCCCTCTTAGTATTCATCAATTGGTATTAGAGCCAACCTCTCTATAAGTCTAACCACTTGGAAGGAGATATGGGGAATATAGTGTGAGGGAACTTACTCATCATCTCACTCAGACTGAGAGAGCCTATGATGAACTCAAAGTCAAGTATAAAGCCTCTTTGGCCAAAAGAAGAGAGAATGTTGAGAAACTGGTGGAACTCACTGAAAAATAGCTCTTCTAATGATGCAGACATGGATGCCCTAGTTGAAGAAGTTGAAAAACTAAATGAATCGAAAGCCAACCTGAGAAGAGAGTTGGAAGGACTGACTATCAGAATGAGTCAACAGCTTGAGAATAGAAGGAAAGGTGAAGATCTAGTAAAAGAAAGAGATCATGAGATCTCCAAGCTGAAGCAAGAAATCAGTACCCTTTCCACTCATCTCCAAGAGAGTAAAGTGGAAAAAGAAGAAATGCAAGGTGAACTAAACATGGCTATTTCTAAGAATGCAACCTTGATGGAATCCAATGCTGCTATTTCCAAGGAACTTACCGAGTCAAAGGAGATACTGGCCAAATTCAATAAGAGTACTGTTAAGCTGGAACAAAAACTAGAATCGGCAAAACCAGTAAAGAATACCATTGGACTTGGTTTCTCTGGCTATGAGGAAGGTGAGACCTTTGGAACAAAAGTTGAAGGATCAAAGAAGCAACCAACATCCAAGGATAAAGGTAAGCAAAAATTTAAACCTATTTTCTTTAATTGTCTCAAAGAAGGACATATTGCCAATGTGTGTAGAAGAAAGGCCTACAACAATTTTCCTTATTTTCTAAACAATAAGCCTAGATCTAATAGATTCAATGGAAACTATTATGCATGCAACAAGTTTGGGCATAGAGCATTTGAATGCAGGTCTATTTTACACAACACTCAGAGACATCCTCCAAGGACTCAAGGCGTTATCCGAGAACCTTCTGTGAACTGGAATCTGACCTAGTATAATACCTATGACCATCGGTCAAGTGGTTATCAAGCGGCAACTAGTTGGAGAGCAACCTGTTTGATCTGTCATGGTAGCAGTCACACTGCTGCAACATGCAGAAGGAAGAATGGAAGTATGAATAATGGACCATGGAGAACACCTGGAATGGTATGCTATCATTGCAATAAATTGAGACACACAACCATAACTTGCAAACTAAGAAAGAACCTATCGGATGATATACCGATCACTCTAGAAGGGAAGATTGATGTTGAAACCATTCAAGTGGAAATGAATAAAACTTGGAAATAGAAATTTGAGGAAGGATCACCGGATGAACTTGTTTCTGCACCTAGTGTGGAAGTCTCTAAAGCGGCAAATTGAGCTTCAGAAAATCTTAGGGGGAACATATCGGTGAAATATTTCGAACCCCCAGTTTATATCAGTAAAGACCTTAACTGGTATATGTTACCTATCAATCAGCAAAATATTTGAAGCTGTAAAAGGCAAAATTAGAATTTGTGCCCTAGAGGTGATGTATTTATTATGGTAGGTGAGAAGTTATTTAAAAGGGATTTTCATCGTCATTATCACTTATTAGTTTTCGTGAGAAGAATTTTTAAGAGCAGAGTGACAAAGTGAATTCAAAAATCTTGCAAAGGAATCCAATGATCTTTTTCAAATCTATCAGTGAAGAACACTAAGCGGTGATCTAGCAAATGAAGTGGTGTATTGTGAGCAACATTGGAAAACCCTAAATTTTGGATTGTGAAGGTATTTCTCAAATTTATTTCTTATCAGGCTTCTACATCGCACTCTAGTTCTAGTGCACCTATAGATTCAGCTGAATTTCTTCAAAATAAAATGAAATACAATGCCCTATCCCAAATACCCACCGGAGTTATTGTCGAGGAAGACATTTCAGGGTATATAGGCTATAAGCTGGAAGACCTAGGATCCCTAGTAATCCATTCCCAGCTAAGTCTGTTATGTGGGAATGATAAGAAAATAAAACCTGGGTATAGTATCCTTGAAAAGATAAAACTGCACAATGCGGTATATTTTCTGGAAGAGTTCACAGAAGATCATATTCACATCATCCTCAGCAGAGTACATGGTGATAAGATGTATCTCAAGCAGACGCATGACATCACACCAGAAGAAATTCATGCCATATTGGAGAGGTGCCAACTCTACGAAAGGTCACCAAAACTGAAAATGACAAAGCTCACCAGTTCTATGAGTGACCAACAGGCGATGACCATCAACACCATCTTTGATGATCTAGTGAAACATGCTTGCATGGTGATTGGTTACCGGATGTTTTATGCCAGTAGAATGAACTCTGTCCCTATTGCTGTGGTGAATGCTACTTATAGAATGATCAAGGAAGACACTACATTTGACCTCTGTACCTATCTATAGAAGCAATTGTTGTTAAATCCAAAGTCCATCAAATAGGACAATTCTTTAAGTTTCAGATTTGGCTAGCTTCTGGTCAGTTTATTCTTCTACTTTCAAGGTTATTTCCCTGGAGTAGGTGATGTGCAATGGTCTATTGACCTACCGATTTCTAGGAAAATCAAGGAAAGTATTTGTTAGGATTCCCAAAGATACTGAGAGGGGGGGGGGGTGAATCAATATCTGACCAGTATAAGAATTTAGTTGAATTATAACATGAAAAGAATATCAAAACTATGTACTGGTAAACCAAAAATAATGCAGTAAATAAGAGCAATAACCACAACATAAGAGACACACCATAACAATATTTTTAGGGAGGAAACCCAGTGTGGGAAAAACTTAGTGGGATTTGTGACCCACAATATTTGCTTACTGGCCAATAAGGGAACATTACTGTTTACAATAGGGGCTTGCACATGTAGGAAGGCCAAGTGCATAGAGCTCACTGCTTAGTTACAAAAGAAGTCTCACTGACTTACAAAATTGGATTATACAAATCCAATGTCTTTTACTAATTTAGATCAGCATCCACTATGCTAGATTTAGTATCGATTTAAGCTCTGCAACATACATAAACCCTTATCCAATATCTGCCTTACAATTCGCATATTAGGTTTGCATTAATTATTCAATCTTCTCACTAAATTATCTACAATGATCTCATACTTATATGAGTCATATTACAATCCACCAAGTTGGCTTACAAAAGATTATACAATTAAATACAAAATATATTTAAACAAAATTTCTCATAGCCATCCAAATTTCAAGATTTAATCAGGATCGTTGATCTCTACCACCTAAGCTTATGCATTAAAAAATCTATAAATAGAGGTCTCCTAATCCATTTTTGAAACTAATAGCTAATCTTATAGTCAATTAGGAGTCTTAATCTTTGCATCTGTGAGTTCATTTGTTTAGCATTTTTAGAGTTTTTGAGCAATTTAGCATAAATCATTATCATAGCATAGCTTTTGCATATCATATTATCTACTAGTCCATTCCACACTTGCCATCTTGGAAGCAACCAGTGCTTGTTTGAGAGAAAAATCACTTGCAACCAAGAACAATGGGGTTAGGACACAATGAGACATAAATCATGAAGGTATAATCTTTTATTTAATTTTATTTCATGTTGTTTCATTGGTTGAAGCTTGAGTTATATTTGCATGATGGACTAATGAGTTTGCGGCTAATTTCTCTGAGGTGAAACTTAAGTTGATACACTTTTGGCACCCACCATGGGGCTCAGGCCTCGCACATCATTTTTCTAATATCCTATCTAATTATTGCTGGAACAGAATGAATTAATGCTTTTGTAAACTTGTTTCATGGCTGTATGAAATAAGGTAGAACTCTTACATCCTATGTTAGCACTTTTGACACTCATGTTAGTACTTTTGTTCAATAGGTTAGTGTTTTCATCACTCAGGTTAACGCTTTTGTTCAATAGGTTAGCATTTTCCTTTCTTAGGTTAGCACTTTTTGTTAGAGAAATCATGGATTCATTATGTAGTTTAGCACTTTCATTGCACAGGTTAACACTTTTGCTCTGCGGGTTAGTAGTTTTGCTTCACATGATAGTGCTTTTGTTGGTTTAGCATTTTCATACATTCTGTTTGCAAATTTTGAAATTTTATAATCTGTCAACTAACAGATCTTTCCAGGTCTGATCATCCAAGACCAAATTTTTTAAACTACTGACTTGTGTGCATGTAGGTTTTATTTTGAGCAACTTTAATGAATTTTCTTACTTACTTTAACTAGGAGTCTTTTGGGAAGTTAAAAAATCATATATTTTTCACCTAGTTTAACTAACAGGTTAATGAATAGCATGAGACTTGCATCATGTGTTTTGAGTAAGGTAGTAGCACATAGGTAATCTAAAGGGTAAAGGAACCATTGTCTATTGTGCTTGTTCAAAAGTAGTAGGCGAGTATGCTCTCACCCTAATATGGTGATCAGAAAGTTAGACCTACTTTTATTTTATGTTTTACCTTTAGAGGGCCTACCTTCTGAAGCTTCCTTAAGGGGGCTAGTGAGAGGGGAATGACCCAAGTGGAAACAGACTAATACTATTTCCTTCCAATCCACTTTAAATAAACCACACATCTATGATGAAAGTCATGGACAACATGTGTTGGTTAGTTTAGACTGACACTATGTTTCCCCATAAACCTTATAGAATGCAACCTCTATAGGCTAGGAACCTTTTGTATTTACAGAGTGTAAAGTACTACATGTATGGCCACATGATCAGAAGCCCTTACTAAAAACCATCTTGTCTAGTTTCCAAAATCCTTCTAATTGTTGGCATAGGAGATCGAACCTTTGAAGCGACTCACACACATATAGTTCTTACTAGAAATATACAGTTTGCCATGGGGAGATTTCATGGAAATTGGTGCTTGGCTGCGCCAAAGAAGTGAGTGCTGAGGGTGGAGCCAGTGGGGTCAAGCACCTAGATATCCGCTTTGAATAGCGTAGCCTTGGAGAAAACCCCATGTGATATTCAACAATTATTGTCTTGGCCTACCATAGGATTTTTGCTTTCTTGTGCACTTTGATTTTCCAAACATTGTGTCTTTTGTGTTTGCAAAATGTTCTCAAGATGGTCAAGAACTTGAAAAATCATCATACTGAAATGAGGGAAAAATCCGACAACTTGCTAGAAAACTAAGAAATCCATTGAACACTATGGAAATCACACTTTTACTGTTAGGATAACCAATGAACAACTGAGAGGGGGGAGGGGGTGAATCATTTATTAATAGATTATAAATTTTAATCCACTTAATAACCTTTAAATAGATCAAGTACCAGTAAAGCACATACAGATGTCAATAGGAATAGATACCAGTAAACAATACAACTTAGCAATTAAATGGATAATCAATGCAAAGCAACCATACCACATAACACCATGATTTGTACATGAAAAAATTGGAAAGGGAAAAACCACAGTGCTAAGCCTACCCATAGTCAGATGATACTTCTATAGAAAGTATGTGATACAATGAGGGGCCTGCACATGCAGAAAGCACACTGCCTAGAGCGTACTACTCATTACAAAAGAGTCTCACTAACTATAGAGGTTAAAACCACCTCAAGATAAATGGACAACAATCCAATAAAGTGAACTGCCAAAGATAGCATCTACCATGCTTGATTATAGTCTCGGTTAAGCTTAATACTAGAGGCCTTTGACCTCTTCCTTAATCCCAACTCAATCACTTATGATCAATCAAATCTCATTCGCATATGATATTGCAGTCCAAGACCAAGAGACATAATCCCCATGATCTACAATGAGATCTTACATCATTTTATACAAATCCTAAGGCCTAAACCAATTAGGTTGGCCACCTAAGAGATATTACAATAAGATCATTACATAATTCCATATTACAATGATATGCCATGGTGGCCTAAGACTAAAACAATAATAACAAATCCATAAATCCTCCTAAAACATCCTGGTAACATGTAGAGTACACATTAGCATGATACCGGTACATAACCTAACTAGACCAATTTTGAGTCCACCATGCCAAAGAAATATCTTAAAGTAGTTGAAGCACGATCAAAGAACATCTTCAGCATCCTAAAATCCATCTAGAAGCCGCACCAACACCACTTATACATCCTGTCATGAGTCCTCAATGAAAGCTCTATTGGTAAAGCCTTAAACCAATGTCGGTAAGGGTTTACAAGAGTGTATGATAATATCCAATACCAAGCTAATACCAACTGACCAAAACATGCTCCAAAAGCATGCATCACATGTAACCAATCACATTCCATTGATCCAAACATGCCAAAACTATTCAACAGATAATCTCTTCTGCCGGTAACACTAGATCTTCTACCCGTAACCAAAACTTGTTTGCTGGTAACCATCCATAATAGCTAGTGTTGACATCAATGACAAAACATCAATGCAACACATAATAAATTCATCCATACTGCTAACAATCTCCCGCTTTGGCATTGATGGCAACACTAGATGTGAAAAACATCTAAGTACCAAGAAGTACCAAACAAGTCTCCCCCTATGGAAGGCAACCAACAATCTGTGTGAATGATATCCCTATAAAGTTTTGAATAAATCTCTTCCCCTAATGTATACAACTCCTTTTTCTTTATTTTCACATCAATATCTCTCCCCCTTTGACATCAATGCCAGAAATCTGACAAAAATATCAAAGCAATAATGTAAACCTCAAAGCTGACTACTCCCCCTAAGTAGTAGCACCACTCATTAGTGCTAGAATGAATAATGTCTCTGGTAATTCATACCGGACTGATGACAAACTTCATCAATTAAGTCTCTGTCAGAGGGGCAGAAACCCCTAACCTATCTTTGAAATACTCAAATGATTCCTTAGGCAATAGTTTAGCGAATATGTCTGCAATATGTTCTTTAGTGTTCACATAAACCAATTTGACTTCCTTTTCTTCTACCTTGTCCTTCAAAAAGTTGTATTTTATTGATATATTCTTAGTCTTAGAGTGAAATACTAGATTTTTAGACATGTCAATAGTTGTAGAGCTATCATAGTAGATAACTATCGGTTCACTACAATTTACCCTGATATCCTTCAACATTTGCTTCATCCACAAGACTTGAGTGCAATTAGTTGTTGCTACAACATACTCAGCTTATGTAGTAGATAAAGAAATGCATGACTATTTTTTGCTGATCCATGAAACCAGTTTCTTTCCAAGAAAGAAAGCTCCACCAGAAGTACTCTTCCTGTCATCAGTATCTCCTACCCAATCCGAGTCAGTATATGCACATAAAGTGAAATCATCATTTTTAGAATACCATAAACATATTCTGTTGTTCCTTGTAAATATCAGAATATTCTCTTCACTGCACATTCATGATTTTATTTAGGATTAATTTGATATCTTGAAACAATACTTACTGCATTCATAATATTAGGTCTAGTCTGAGTTAGATATAACAGACCACCAATCATAGATTTATACCTTGTTGGATTTATCGGTGTAGAAGTATCCTTGATAGATAATTTCTCACTTGTCACCATAGGAGTACTTACCAGTTTGGAATTATACATACCAAACTTCTTCAACAACTCCCTCAGATACCTAGTTTGACAAATAAAAATGTCTTTGTCAATTTGAGTAATCTACAAACCTAAGAAAAATTTCATCTCACCAATCATGGACATTTCAAATTCATTCTTCATGTTGTTAGCAAATTCCATGCACAATTTATCTTCTCCAAAAATGATACCATCAACAAATACTTCAATAATCAGAATATTATCATCAGTGATCTTATAATATAAATTACTATCAACACTGCCTTCAGTAAACCCAAGCTTCAAAAGATATTTATCCAACCTTGCATACCAAACTCTAGGAGCTTGTTTCAAACCATATAAAGCTTTCTTCAATCTGTAAACCATATCTTTATCATCTGTCAGTGAAAATACATTAGGCTGCTCAATGTATACTTCTTCCTCAAGCTCACCATTCAAAAACGCACATTTAACATCCATTTGATAAACCTTATAGTTCTTATAAGCTGCATAGGCAAGAAATAGTCTAACAACTTCAATTCTAGCTACAGGTGCAAATGTCTCACCATAATAAATTCCTTCCATTTGAGAATACCCTTTACAAACCAATCTAGCCTTGTTTCTTATAACTTGACCATCCTCATTTAGTTTATTCCTAAAAAAACATTTAGTTCTAATAACATTCTTATTTTTAGATTGGGGAACTAAAGTCCAAGTTTCATTCTTCTCTATCTGATCTAATTCATCTTCAATAGCCTTTAACCAATGTTTATCCTTACAAGCTTCAATAATAGTTGCCGGTTCAATTTGAGAAATAAGACATACCTCTTCATTATCCACTTTCCTTCTAGTCATTACTCCCTTGTTCTTATCTCCAATGATTTGATCTTGAGAATGATTTAATCTTACATACCTTGGTGTCTTTTGAACTTCAGGTTCACTACTCTGATCATCAGTCATAGTTGAACTTTTTGATTGTTCCGGTGTAACTATCTCAGCTTCCTGTACTAGTTGAGGCATTTTTGGTTCAGTTATCATCATTTCCACTGTCGATTCCCTGGCATATGATATAGAATGATTTCTATATTGCTCATCCACTTTCACATTAGCACTCTCAACAATTTTTTGTAATCTTTTATTATAACATCTATATGCTTTTCTATGAATTGAGTATCCAAGAAATATCCCTTCATCACATCTAGGATCAAAATTTCCAATTGTATCATCTCTTTTGATATAGCATTTACTTCCAAAAATTCTAAAATACTTAAGAGTAGGTGTATGTCCAAACTATAGTTCATAAGGGGTCTTATCGGTTCCACCTTTGATGTGAACTCTGTTGAATGTGTAGACTGTTGTAGTCACAACTTCTCTCCAGTAGATATGAGGCAATTTGGCTTCCATCATCATAGATCTTGTTGAATCCAAAATGGTTATGTTCTTTCTTTCCACTACTCTATTTTGTTGAGGAGTCCTAGGTGCAGATAGTTGTCTCCTAATTCCATTTGTCTCACAATAACTGTTAAATTCATGAGAAGTGAACTCACCTCCTTGATTTGATCTTAGACATTTGATTTTCAATCCAGTTTCAGTTTCAACCTTTTCTTTAAAGATCTTAAATTTCTCAAAACCTTCAGACTTCTCCCTTAGAAAAGTCACTCACATCATTGTAGAATAGTCATCAATAATCAACATGAAATACCTATCACCTTGAAAGCTTATAGTCCTTGCTAGACCAAATTAGTCAGTATGAATAAAATCAAGTACATCATTAGATTTATCATGTATTCTCTTAAAGGAAATTCTAACTTGCTTACCCAAATGACATTCCTTACATACTGGATTATGAGGCTTCGTAATCTTAGGTATATCTCTAACAACCTTAGTTGAACTGATGTTAACAATACAATAAAAAATAACATGACACAACCTCTTATGCCATTATGAATTCTCATAAATATGAGCAATTAAGCATGTCTTATTACCAGTGTTCAAGTGGAAGATATTACTTCCAGTATGAATACCAGTTGCAATCTCCAAACCAGTCTTGTTAATGATTTTGTATTTTCTATCTTTAAAGTGAAGGTGGAAACCCTTATCAACCAATTGACCAACACTCAAAAGATTATGCTTTAAACCTTCTACATAATAGACATTGTCAGTATTATTCTTGTCATCCAAAAAAATAATACCTCTATGTTTGATCATACATGCCTTGTCATCTCCAAATCTTCCTTGATCGCTATTTTATTCTTGTAGGGACAAAAATTTCCCTTTATCTCTAGTCATATGATGTGAGCATCCACTATCAATTATCCATTCATCCTTATCTTCAACTTTTGCTGCTAGGGCCTTTTCTTCATACTTGATATCTAGTTCTGGTTCATCTTCCTTCAAAGCATAGAACACCCATTCCTTTTCGTTGCCGATTCCACTAGCAGAGTCTTCTGTCGGTTCATCTCCAGAGTCATCAGTTACTCCTTCCTCGTCTATTATGTAGCATTTTTTACTTTTCTTGAATCTATATCTTTTATGGTTAGGCTTAAAAGATTTCTTAACTCTTTCCTCAAACCTTGCATTCCATTAAGGACATCTAGATGCAAAATGAACAATCTTATTACATGCATCTAAAGTATTTTCCGTTGTTCTTAACTCATTAATTGCAGTTGCCTTCATCTTGTAAGCCGGTGGAAGGGCTTCAAGACTTTGGAAACTATTTCATCTTCACTTAGAAATCCTCCACAATATTGAATTCCCATAACAATCTCATTTACTCTTTCCATAAATACAAAAATTCTCTCATTATCTTCCATTTTCAAGTTTTCATATCTTACCTGGTAACCATCAAGTTTAGCAATTTTGACAATAGGGTCGCCTTCATTCAGAGTTTTCAATTTGTCCTACATAACCTTTGTCGATGATTTATTAGTCAATCCCATGATCTGCTGATCAACAAGTGCACACAAGAGGGCTTCTCTAGCTCTGCAATCATTTTCAATATTCTTATCCAAGTCTGCAGGAGCAGGATTAACAGATGCCAGATCATAAGGTGTGTATCCTTTCTCAGTGATCTCCCAAATATCCTTGCCAAGACATCTAAGATGAGTCTCCATTCAAATTTTCCATATCCCATAATTTGTTCCATCAAGCTTTACAGAGTTCTCTTCTAAAAATAGTTTCTAGTGGATTATAAGTGTTAGTTGTCATAGGATCTACCACAAGCAGTTAATCTTATGCAAAAGAGGACCAAGGGTGGAGCTAGTGGGGTCAAGCACCTAGATATCCGCTCTGAATAGTGTATCCTTGGAGAAAAACCCATGTGATATTCAACAATTATTGTCTTGGCCTACCATAGGATTTTTTCTTTCTTGTACACTTTGATTTTCCAAACATTGTGTCTGCAAAATGTTCTCAAAATGGTCAAAAAGTTGAAAAATAATCATACTGCAATGAGGAAAAAATCTGACAACTTGCTGGAAAACTGAGAAATCCATTGAACACTATGGAAATCACACTTTTACTGTTAGGATAACTGGTGAACAACTAAGAGGTGGGGGGAGGGTGAATCATTTGTTAACAACTTATAACTTTTAATCCACTTAATAACCTTTAAAAAAATCAAGTACTGGTAAAGCACATACAGATGTTGATAGGAACAAATATCAGTAAACAATACAACTTAACAATTAAACAAATAATCAATGCAAAGCAACCATACCACATAACACCATGATTTGTACATGAAAAACCCAAAAGGGAAAAACCACAGTGGTAAGCCTACCCACAATCAGATGATACTTCTGCAGAAAGTATGTGATACAATGAGGGGCCTGCACATGCAGGAAGGCACACTTCCTAGAGCGTACTGCTCATTACAAAAGAGTCTCACTGACTACAGAGGTTAAAACCACCTCAAGATAAATGGACAACAATCCAATAAAGTGAACTGCCAGTGATAGCATCTACCATGCCTAATTACAATCCTAGTTAAGCTCAATAGCGGAGGCTTTTGACCTCTTCCTTAATCCCAATTCGATCACCTATGATCGATCAAATGTCCTTCACATATGATATTGCATTCCAGAACCACGATACATAATCCCCATGATCTACAATGAGATGTTACATATTTTTAGACAAACCCTAAGGCCTAATCCAATTAGGTCGGCCACCTAAGAGATATTACAATAAGATCATTACATAATTCCATATTACAATGATATGCCATGTTAGCCTAAGACTAAATTAATAATAAAAAATCCATAAATTCTCCTAAAACATCTCGATAACGTGTAGAGTACACGTTAGCATGATATCGGTCCATAACATAGATAGACACCAGACCTATTCTGGGTCCACCACACCAAAGCAATGTCTTCAAGCAGTTGAAGTACGATCAAAGAACATCTTCAGCATCCTGAAATCCATCTAGAAGCTACACCAACACCACTTATGCATCCTATCACAATTCCTCAATGAAAGCTCTACCGGTAAAGCCTTAAACCAATGCCGGTAAGGGTTTACAAGAGTGTATGATAGTATCCAATACCAAGCCAATACCAACTAACCAAAACATGCTCCAGAAGCACGTATCACATGTAACCAATCACATTCCATAGATCAAAACATGTCGAAAGTGTTCAACAGATAATCTCTTCTGTCGATAACACTAGATCTTCTACCAGTAACCAAATCATATCTATCAATAACCATCCATAACAACTAGTGTTGACATCAATGACAAAACATCAATGAAACACATAATCAATTCATCCATAATGCTAACAATCTCCCCCTTTGGCATTGATGGCGACACTAGATGTGAAAAACAACTAAGTACCAATAAGTGCCAAACAAGTCTCCCCTTGTGGAAGACAACCAACAATCTGTGTGAATGATATCCCTGTAAAGTTCTGAATAAATCTCTTCCCCTAATGTATACAACTCCTTTTTCTTTATTTTCACATCAATATCTCTCCCCCTTTGACATCAATGCCATAAATCTGACAGAAATATCAAAGCAATAATGTAAACCTCAAAGATGACTACTCCCCCTGAGTAGTAGCACCACTCATCAATGTTAGAATGAATAATGTCTCCGATAATGCATACTAGACTGATGACAAACTTCATCAATGAAGTCTCAAATGATTCCTTAGGCAATGGTTTAGTGAATATGTCTGCAATCTGTTCTTTAGTGTTTACATAAACCAATTTGCCTTCCTTTTCTTCTACCTTGTCCTTCTAAAAGTTGTACTTTATTGATATATGCTTAGTCTTAGAGTGAAATACCGGATTTTTAGACATGTCAATACCTGTAGAGTTGTCACAATAGATAACTACCAGTTCACTATAATTTACCCTAATATCATTCAACATTTGCTTCATCCACAAGAGTTGAGTGCAATTAGTTGCTGCTACAACATACTTAGCTTCTGCAGTAGATAAAGAAATGGCGGTAAGGGTTGACAAGAGTGTATGATAGTATCCAATACCAAGCAAATACCAAATGACCAAAATGTGCTCTAGAAGTATGTATCACATGTAACCAATCACATTCCATAGATCCAAACATGCTGGAAGTGCTCAACAAATAATCTCTTCTATTGATAACACTAGATCTTCTACTGGTAACAAAAACCTATCTACCAGTAACCATCCATAACAGCTAGTGTTGACATCAATGACAAAACATCAATGCAACACATAATCAATTCATCTATAATGCTAAAATTTACAACACAGAACAATGCTTTTACAGTACAGAACAATGCTTTTACAGTGCAGAACAATGCTTTTGATCAACAATACAACACTTTTAAACTCTAGGATCACGCATTTGTTAAAAGAGATATCACTTTTGCAACTGAAACAATGCATTTACACCCTAGGTTCATGCTTTTGTAGCACAAAACAACACTTTCATTCAATAGAACAATACATTTGTTGCTCAGAACAACTCTTTTGTTCAACTGGTTAGCGCATTTTTTTTCCTGCAACTACAATAGTGAGCATTTCCACATATCAAACTAAAATTCCAACATTGATTTTAGATACCCTTTTTCGAGGAGGTTTGTCTTCAACTATCACAGATCTTCAAACTAGTCAAACAATTAGTTTATCAATCAAATAGGCTATTTCCAAAGGTTTTTATAAGCATAAACAACCAACAAGATATTGATTCAATAATCTCAAGTGCAAAATAAACATCACTATCAGTTTCTTCTCAGGATACATCAAATCCTTTATCACGAAACTAGAACATATCAACCTTTGTTCATTATCTTGGATATATCATTCCTATTTGGACCCAGGTTTTATCGAAATCAAGATTGCACTCACATTGGAATCAGACAACTTGTAAATCATTAGATGCTTATATGACTTTTAGATATCGCCTCAAGAAAAGAAAACCAAGTTGGAAAGCTATCTTGAAGAAGAGGAAATTCTTATACATCAATCAATTTTTTTGTTGAAATATAGAATATTCCTACACCATTTTCATAACTATTTACGTGGTTATAGAATAGAGTTTGACAAAGAAACTTTACAAAGACATTCTTTTCAACAAAAAGACGCCTTATCACAACACACTAATAGGGGTAGTAAAATCAACTTAGCTTATCTTTCTAAACCAATGATCACCTATTGAGTTGCATTTAGAAAATTAAAACTTGGGAAGTTTCAAATAAATCACATGCTAGTTTGGACTAGAGCTCAATGTTAGATAGTTCAAATAATCGGAAGACAACTGAGAGGGGGGGTGAATCAGTTGTCACAAATTACCGAAAGCATTAGCAATTTAAACTTTAATACCAGAACCCAAGCCAATAATACCAGAATAGCAGTTAATCCAATTAAGCATAAACAATAATAACAGAATAAAAGCCATCCACACAACACCAATATTTATACGTAGACAACCTGGTAAAGGGAAAAATCATGGTGGGAAGCCTACCCACAGTCAGATAATACTTCTACAGTAAGTATTTGAATTACAATAAAGAGGCCAGCACTTGTAGGAAGGCCAACAACCTAGAGCACATTGCTCATCACAAAAGGAGCCTCACCAACTACATATAAATCTAGACTACAATTCGGAGAAGTGTTGAACTGCAAAAGATAGCATCTCCTATACCTGAGTACAGTTTTATTTAAGCTCAATACCATAGGACTAAATCCTCTTATACAAACCCAATTTGATCTCCAATGATCGCCCAACTCCTCTACCTGAATGATATTACATTATTCACGCATTACATTCCTTAACCATGACCTCTTATATTAACCATGATGATCTACAATGATATCTTACATCTATTTATACAAATCCTCAACCATAAACAATCAGGACAACCACCAGAAAATAAATCAATTATATACAAACCATGTCAGTGTTAGACCAAACAAGTAATAACAACACATAAGACACCTCAGAAATACAACAGTAGCCTATCCACATGTTACATTAATGTCAGTCCATAACCTAGATCAACCGTGACCAAGTATAGGTCCACACACTTCAGCAATAATTTCCAAATGCCAAGTATTGAAAATGATCACCAACAACATCCTAAAAATCCATCAGAAGTTGCACCAACACCACTTATGCAATTCATCAAAGATCTCCATCAAAATCTCTGCTGGTGAAATCCTCACCAGAACCAGAAACCAATCTTCTAAGCAATTAGGATAGCATTAAATCACTAGACCAAAACCAACTAACCAAATATGATTATGAGTATCATGAACAAGCCAATTCCATCACGAGATTATACCAGACCCTATTGGATCAAGCCAGATCCAAGTCAACCAAAAACCACTCAACCTACTGGGACCAAAAGGGTGTCAGTAAAGAATCCAAATAGCTAGTGTTGACATCAATAACAAAACATCAATGCAACACATAATCAATTCCACCAAATGGCCAACAATCTCCCCCTTGGGCATTGATGTCAACACTATATGTGACAAACATTTAAGTACCAAGAAATGCCAAACAAGTTTCCCCCTGTGGAAGACAACCAACAATCTCTCGCATATAGCTCTAAATATCAATATCTCTCCCCCTTTTAATAATATATCTCCCTTTGAAATTTTTATTTTTTCACATCACCATCTTTCCCCCTTTGACATCAATGCCAGAAATCTGATAGAAATATCAAAGCAAAAAAACATAAGCTTCTGAATCTCAAAGCTGACTACTCCCTCTAAATAGTAGCATCCCACATTAGTGCTAGAATGAATAATATCTCTGATAATACATGTCAGACTGATGCTAAACTGCATCAATCAAGTCTTCACCGGAGGGGAAGAAACCCCCAATCTATCTCTCAGGTACTCAAATGATTCCTTGGATAAAGGTATGAGAAAATATCTACAATCTATTCTTTAGTGTTCACATAAACCAGTCTAACTTCATTTTCTTCCACCTTCTCCTTCAAAAATTTATATTTGACAGATATGTGCTTTGTCTTAGAATGAAATACCATATTATTTGATATATCAATAGCAATAGAGTTATCACAGTGAATAACTACCAGTGCGTCACAATCCATCTTTATATCCTTCAACATTTTATTCATCCATAAAACTTATGTATAGTTAGTAGCAGTAGCAACATACTCATCTTCAAGAGTCAATAAAGAAGTACATGATGTTTCTTACTGATCCATGAAACCAGCTTCTTTCCAAGAAAGAAATCTTCACCGGAAGTACTTTTCTAGTCATCACCATCTTCAGCCCAATCAGCAGTTGTAGATGTACATAAAGTGAAGTTATCATCCTTAGGATACCATAAGCCATATTCTGATGTACCTTGCAAGTATTTAAAAATCATTTTCACCGCCATCTCATGATTTTCTCTAGGATCACTTTGAAATATTTAAACAATACAAACAACATTCATAATGTTAGGCCTAGTCTGAGTCAAATAAAGTAGACCTTCAATCATAGATTTGTATCTTGTAGGATTTACCAGTACAGAAACATCTTTTCTTGTCAATTTCTCACTTGTAACCATAGGTGTACTTACCGGTTTAGAATCTCCCATACCAAATTTCTTCAACAATTCCTTAGCATATTTAGTTTGACCGATAAAAATACCTTTGTCAGTCTGAGTAATCTGAAAACCTAAGAAAATTTTTATCTTACCAATCATAGACATCTCAAATTATTTCTCCATATTCTTAGAAAATCCTATGCATAATTTATCTTCACCTCCAAAAATAATGTCATCAATAAATACTTCAACAATCAATATATCATGATCCATGATTTTATAATATAAATTACTGTCAGCACTGCCCTTAGTAAAACCAAACTTCAAAAGATATTTATCCAACCTTGCATACAATGCTCTAGGTGCTGGTTTCAATCCATATAAAGGTTTCCTTAACCTACAAACCATATTTGTATCATCTGATAGAGAAAAACCATCAGGTTTCTCAATATAAACTTCCTTATCAAGATCCCCATTCAAAAATCCACATTTAACATCCATCTGATAAACCTTGTATTTTTTATAAGCAACATAGGCAAGAAATAATCTTACAGCTTCAATCCTAACTACTAGTGCAAAAGTCTCTCCATAATCAATTCCTTCCTTCGGAGAATATCCTTTACAAACCAATATAGCCTTATTCCTTATAACTTGACCATCCTCATTCAATTTATTCCTAAAAACCCATTTAGTTCCAATAACATTTTTATTTTTAGGTCAGGGAACCAAAGTCCATGTGTTATTTTTCTCAATTTGGTCTAATTCTTCTTCCATAGCTTTTAACCGATGTTCATATTTACATGCCTCAATTACTGATATTGGTTCAGCTTGTGAAATTAAACAAACCTCATTAGTTTCTAGTCTTCTTCTTGTCATCACTCCATTGCTCTTATCCCTAATGATTTGATCTTCAAAATGATTCAATCTCACATACCTAGGAGTCTTTTGAATTTGTGTTTCTCTTCCCTGGTCTTCAGTTACTGTAGAATTCTCTGATGTTTCTGGAGTAATTGGTTCAACACTCTATACTAGTAAAGGTGCTACCGGTTTAGATATAATCATTTCCACTGTTGGTTCCTTCTCATAAACTCTGATTTGACTTTTTCTTAGCTCATCTACTTTGACATTAGCACTCTCCACAATTTTCTGCAATCGTTTGTTATAACATCTAAATGCTTTGCTTTCATTAGAATAACCAAGAAATATGCCTTCATCACATCTAGGATCAAATTTCCCAATAGTATCATCTCTCTTGATATAACATTTACTACCAAAAATTCTAAAATACTTAACTGTAGGTGTATTGCCAAATCATAATTCATAAGGTGTCTTACCAGTTTCTCCTTTGATATGTACTTTGTTGAATGTATAAACCACTGTACTCACTGCTTCTCTCTAGTAGATATGAGGTAGATTATCTTCTATCATCATTGTTTTAGTAGCATACAAGCTAGTTTTGTTTTTCCTTTCCACAACTACATTTTGCTGAGGTGTCCGATTTGTCTTCTTATACCATTCTTGTCACAAAAGTTATTAAACTCACTAGATGTGAATTCTCCACCATGATCTGATCTCAAACATTTAATCTTCAATCCCGTCTCAATTTCCACTTTAGCCTTAAAGATTTTAAACTTTTCAAATGCTTCATATTTTTCTCTCAAAAAAGTAACCCACATCATTCTAGAATAATCATCAATGAGTACCATGAAATATCTATCACCATGAAAAAATTTAACTGTAGTAGGACCACACAAATCAATATGAATAAGATCAAGAACATCATTTGATTTATCTTGTATACTCCTAAAAGAGGTTCTAACTTGTTTACCCATTTGACATTCTTTATATACTGGATTATAGGGCTCATAATCTTAGGTATATCTCTAATAGCCTTAGTTGAACTAATCTTCACAATGAAATCACAACCTTTTATGCCATAGCCAACTCTCATCAATCTATGTAATTAAACGTGTCTTCTCATCGGAGTTCAAATAAAATATATTACCTTTTGTCTATGTATTGGTTGCAATCTCCAAGCCAGATTTGTTAATAATTTGGCATTTTCCATCCTTGAATTGTAATTGAAATCCCTTATCTACCAATTGTCCTACACTTAAAAGATTATGCTTCAAACCTTCAACATAATAAACATGGTAAGTATTGTTCTTACCATCCAATGATATAGTTCCTTTTCCCTTGATCATACATGCCTTGTCATCTCAAAATCTAACTAGTCCACCATCAAATTCTTGCAAAGATAGAAACTTCCCTTTATCTCCAGTCATATGATGTGAACAACCATTGTCAATTACCCATTCATCCTTGCCCTCAATTGCAGTAGCAAGTGCCTTCACCTCAAGTACATTCTCTTCCAATACCAGATCATCTTCCTTGATAGCCAGGAACACCCATTCCTTTCCATTGCCAGATCCACTAGCAAAGTCTTTTATTGGTTCATCATCTAAATCACTAATGCCTTCCTCATCCGCTATGTAGCATGATTTATCTATGTTTTTCTTGAATCTATATTTTTTCTGATATCCAGGATTAGGCTTAAATGATATTTTGACTCTTTCTTCAAATCTTGAATTTCTTTTAGGACATCTAGATGCAAAATGACCAATCTTATTACATACAAAATATTTAAAAGGTGTTTTTCCTTAATACTTACTTCCAACTGGTCCTTTTGGTAATCTTCTAGCAAATAGTGCCTCAAGTTTCTCAAACTCGCCATCTTCTCAATTCATATCTTCTAATTCCTTTTCATATAAAGCTTTCCAGTCTTGTTTATTGGTTGCAGATGTAGATGCATAAAAAGCAGGTTTAGTCTTCACAGCTCTAGAAGGTCCAAATTCCTCAAGCTCAAAAGCAGATAGTTTCCCAACTAAATTATCTCTATTGACAGATGTATTAGCCATTGTTCTCAACTCATTGATAGTAGTAGTCTTCATTTTGTAAGCCGGTGGTAGGGCTCTCAGAACTTTAGAAACAATTTCATCTTCACTCAGAGTTCCACCACAACATTGAATTCCCATAACAATCTCATTTACCCTTTCCATGAATGCAGTAATCCTTTCATCTTCTTCCATCTTCGGGTTTTCATATCTCACCTAGTAACCATCAAGTTTACAAATATTCATTGTAGGGTCACCTTCATTAATAGTTTGCAACTTATCCCATATAGCCTTTCCAGATGATTTGTTTGTTAATCCCATTATTTGTTGATTAGAAAGTGTACAAAAGAGGGATTCTCTTGCTCTACAATAATTCTCAAGCTCCTTGTCTAGGTTAGTCAGAGGAGGATTGCTAGATCACAGATTAAAGGGTGTGACACCATTCTATGTGATCTCCCAAATCTTCTTGCCAAGACATCTCATATGAGTCTCCATCTGAATCTTCCATACTATGTAATTTGTTCTTTCAAGCCTTGATATATCCATTCAAAAGATAGCTCCAGAAGAACTAGATGAACTTGAACTATTAGTCACCATAGGATCTCCTTCAAGTGGTTAAGATTTCTGTAGATAGGGCCAAAGCTCTGATACCAATTGCTAGACAGTTCACAAAACCTGAAGACAACTGAGAATGGGGGGGGTGAATTAGTTGTCAAAGATTATCAGAAGCATTAGCAATTTAAAATTTAACACTAGAACCCAAGACAATAATACCAGAATAGCAGTTAATCCAATTAAGCATAAACAATAATCACAGAATAAAATCCATCCACACAACACCAAGATTTGTACATGGAAAACTCGGTAAAGGGGAAAACCATGGTGGAAAGCCTATCCACAGTCAGATAATACTTCTGCAGTAAGTATGTGAATTACAATGAAGGGGCCTACACTTGCAGGAATGCCAACAACCTAGAGCACACTTCTCATCACAAAAGGCGCCTCACTGACTACATATAAATCCATACTACAATCTGGAGAAGTGTTGAACTGCAAAAGATAGAATCTCCTATGACTGAGTATAGTTCCAGTTAAGCTTAATACCAGATGACTAAATCATCTTACAAAAACCCAATTCGATCTCCAATGATTGACCAACTCCTCTGCCTAAATGACATTACATTATTCACACATTACATTCCTTGACCATGACCTCCTATATTAACCATGATGATCTACAATAAGATCTTACATTTATTTATATAAACCCTCGACCATAAATAATCAGGTCGTCCACCAGACAATAAACCAATTACATATTACAAACCATGTCGGCCTTAGACCAAACAAGTAATAACAACACATAAGACATCCCAAAAATACAACAATAGGTCCTATCCACACGTTACATTAATGTCGGTCCATAACCTAGATCAACCGGGACCAAGTATAGGTCCACATGCTTCAGAAATGATCTCCAAATGCCAAGTCGCGAACATGATCACCAACAACATCCTAAACTCCATTAGAAGCTGCACCAACACCACTTATGCAATTCATCAAATATCTCCACCAAAAGCTCTGCCAATGAAACCCTTGCTAGAACCAGAAACCAATCTTCTAAGAAAGAAGGATAGCATCCAATCACCAGACCAAAACCAATTGACCAAATATGAGTATGAGTATCATTAACAAGCCAATTTCATCACCAGAATATACCAGAGCTTGCCAGATCAAACCCGATCCAAGTCAACTAGAAACCACTCAACCTATCGAGGCTAGAAGGATACCAATAAAGCATGCAAACAACTAGTGTTGACATTAATGAAAAAACATTAATGCAACACATAATCAATTCCACCAAATGGCCAATACTCAACATGAGTAGTTAAGAAGACAAAAACAAATAGAAGACAACGATTCAATATTTCAAGCATTTGGGTACACAGATGTTGATGAAGAAGCGGTTAATAACACCATTAGAGGCCTTGAATAATATTGTATATTTAACAAACTAATGGAAAAACTATTGGAAAAACAAAAGAAAAAGTACATTCTAATGTTGGCAAATTCAAGAGCTAAATTGCCATAAGATTTTTATGTAGAAATTTTGAAAGAAGATGCGTGAACAAGTCATAATCAAAACACTGATTATCCCAATGATCATGATGTAAATCGAGTAAATCATGAGGAAATAAGAGGAGATAGAACAAGAAGAGACCATGATGATGCAAGGAACCAAGATGAAACAAGAGGAGAGTGTGATGACTGAAGAACTTATGAGGATTCAAGGAGAATCCATGTTGATAATCCTTTATTAACTCTCACTCAATAAATAAAAACTTTGAAACAACAAATAAAGGATATGAAGAATGGAACAAGTTCCAAGAAATATTCATTGGAGGATATATGTCCATATTCTTTTGACAAGAATTTAAACATGATACCATTCCCACAACATTGTGAAATCCCTAAATACGATAAATATGATCCTCAAAATCACATTAGGGAATTTTGTACCATGAGTATGGAGTTTGCACACAATGAAACTTACCCATTGTGTCTATTTCCTACAAGATTAAGCCAACAATCAATAGAATAGTTCTCAAGATTACCATTTGGGATTAAATCTTTTGAAGAACTTGTGAAAAAAATTATCTCACAATACTCCTACAACATAAGAAATGCAATAACAATGCTAGATTTATGCAATATCAAACAAAGGAATGGTGAACCTTTCATGGTATTTTTACATCGATGGAGATGACTATTTAATAGATATCCAAGAGATGTACCAGATCAAGAGAAAATTGACATATTCATTGACAACCTTACCAGTGAAATGAGTTATCATCTCAAATTGCAATGTCCTCCTACTTTTTCTAAAATGATTGAGTGGTCTAAAGATAGAGGATGCAATAGTAAAGAAAGGAGATTTAAAACTCTACAACAATTCCTACAAAAACAATCACAACAACAACAATAATGGTAACAATAACAATGACAAACCTAAATTTTGGTCAAAGAATAGAAACGTACCAATGGAGGAAATGATGATAACAATGCTACCAAACAACAACCAAGATTTAACTTATCAAGTCAAGGGCCAAACAACAACAATCAAGAGAACAATAAACCCAAGTCTTTCTTCTCCAATCCATGCAGGAAATTCACAAACATTGCAGAACCATTGGAATCATATTTGAAGACTTTTCTTGCAAATAAATTGATTACCTTACTATAAGCAAGAAATTATGAACCTCAAGTCAAACTGAATTGGTGGAATGACAATCATTTTTGCAACTATCATCAAAACAAAGGAAACGAAACCAAACCAATGATTGTCAGAGATTGAAGCCCCTTATTCAAGACTTAATTGATAATGGAACTATCACAGTGGATGGTCATAAAATGAATGAATCACATCTAGCATTCAAAAATACGCTCCCAAATTATGAAAAAGATGAACAATCCAATTCAAAGGATGACAAGGGAAAAGCCAAGGTAAACTATACTTACACATATGATGATGTCATAAATGTCATCATTGTCAAAGACAAAACACCTTTAGAACTGATCAACACCATCACTAGAAGAAAAGAAAAGGTTACATTTCTAGGTATAACAAATTAATCAATATCCACTTCACGACAATACAACTTAGTGGAGCAATTACAAAATATACCCACCCAAATATCAATTTTGGAGCTCCTAAAAGTTAAACCTATGCATAAGGAAATATTGGAGAGAGCTATAGAAGAAACAATGGTCTCAAATGACCTGGATGTGGATCAATTTCAAAACATGTTGGGATGCCTCATAGCCCCTCATTGCTTATCCTTTTCTAAAAATAATGACACATCCTTACAAAACCTTCATAATGCTCCCCTACATATTGAAGTCACCATTCATACAACCCATGTCAAACGTGTACTCATAGATGGTGGAGCTGGCTTGAACATTTGTGCATTAAGTTTAATAAAGGATTTGGGATATTCATAGAATGCACTGGATCCAAAGAAGAAAATAACTATCAAGGTTTATGATGAGGAATAGTGTTCTTCTAAAGGGACTATGTTGTTGTGAATCAAAATAAGACTAGTAGAAAGAGATACATTGTGCCAAATTCTAGATTTGAATCTATCTTATAACGTTATTTTGGGAAAACCATGGATTCATGACATGCAAAAAGTTCCTTCTACATACAATCAATGTGTTAAGTTTCCTCATAATGGACAACACTATAGCAACAGACTCCAACCAATATTGCAATAATCTAAAACTAGCATAAGATGCAAGAGTTCCACATAATAGAGAAGCAGTCTATCCCACCAAGGAAACTCAAGAAAAATTATGGGAAAACTTTGAGAAAAATCTTGAATTAAATGATAAAGAAATGGGGAAGTACGATTTACCAATTTCACCTAAATCATATGGAAAACCTAAAAATTCTCAACCACAGATCCCACATAAATCAGTTAAAATGTTTGATGGAACATTTGTTAGAGCTGGAACACTTTCAGAGGAAACTGAAGACAAGGACATTCTTAGTTGGTTGTACAAAGATGAAAATGAAATTATAGCAACAATTGTAGAAGTTAGTATTCCCATAGATCAATATGGAAATGGTTACAAAATCATGCCAAAGATGGGATATGAAGGAAAAGGACCACTTGGCAAGCGTTGGGAAGGTATTTCAGAACCCATTTGTCCTCACACACAATCTAAGGAAGATAAATCAGGACTCGGGTATTCTAAATCAAAATAAAACCAACACAATTATCAACACCCAAAGTGGAGAAAGAAAGCAATTCCTAAGGAAGAACCATGGCAAGAAAGGCTACATCAAGCATCAGAAACAATAGCCAACAAGAAGAAACAAGAAGAACATGAGAGGTAATAGGAAGAGCTTGCTATCAAAAGGGAAGAAGAATCTTGTAAACAAGTCCAATAAATACAAGCAAGCACAAAACCTGATCAGGACATTCCAGAAACAGTGAAATAACAGATTGAAAAAATCAAATAACTATTCTCACCATATAACATCTCTATCAAATATAGTGGTGTAATTCTAGACAATGATCTAGAAAAAGATTCAAATGAATATGAATGGGGTCCAGATCCATTATCCATTGTATCAAGTGAAGAAAATGATGAGGAACAAATTGCTGGTACAAGTGAAGCCACACTTTTCACAAAACAAAGAATAGAGATGGAAAAAAGGGAAGAAGAAATCAGGATTCAGAGAAAAGAGACATATGCAAGGCAACAAAGAAAAGAGAATGAGAAGGATCAAGAAGTGACAAAACAAGAAACACAAACAATCACTCATCAATTATCAGAAGATCAATAGAATATCAGATCTATATCAAACATTGAGCAAGAAACACCAAGATATGGAAGAAATCTAGAAGAACTAATAGAAATTCATGTAGGAATGACTATTAGTTCAGAAGAAGATGAATTCAAAAGAAGGCAAAAGCTAGAAAAGAAAACAGTAAAAAAATCCTCTATGCCATGTGCACAAGTATGTCAACTTCAAGCCACAAATGAATATGATGAAATTAACCTAGAGGGAACTTGTAGTACCAAATATGTATGTGTTGATATAATCCATTCATCTGAGGGACAAACGTTAGATGATGAGTCACATGAGAGCGAATCATAGAATAATCATCCTAACTTCATTAGAGCTAATTGGAGAGCACTAGTGAGAGATTATTCTCAAGAGAGTTCTATCTATGAAATTACATACTCTACACCAAATTATTACTATTACCCCATGATCTTTGAAATACCCAACAATGAAGATTACTATGACCTACCCTTGCTTCATCCAGAACCAATTGATTGGGATAACTTAGAAAATCTTGAATTGGATGTCTTTTCCAATGATCATGACTTAACCGTATATCTTAATGCCATTGAACTAGTCACACCTAAGATATCTTCCATCAATGAATCAAGTAACACTTTGCAATCAAGAGAGTGCCAAACTGTCTAGTTGCAAAATTGAAGTAAAACAAGGAAAAAGACCTAGTGTTGAAAACCATTTTATGGCAACACTAGATCAATCAAGAGGAAAAATAAAACACGTATCTGACAGTGAAAACCTCCTTGAGGCACCGAAAGATGGAAATTTTGACACCCTCCTTGCATATTTTAAGAGAGATCTGCTATATTAATAGAGCCAACAAAAGCAATAAAGATTCGCACATCGAAGGATCCCAAGGTCCTTCATCCCGCTCCGTCATTATCAGATGAGGAAAAGAAAAACTACATAGAGTTCTTCAAACAAAGGCAGATAAATTTTTCTTGGTCCTATGTAGACATTCTAGGACTTGATCCAGATCTTATCATGCATAATCTCAATGTTGATCCAAAAGAAAAACTAGTTAAGCAAAAGTTATGGAAGATGCATCCATATATCACTCTACTTGTCAAAATGGAGCTAAAGAAACTATTAGATGTGGGTTTCATAAGACCTGTCGCTTATCCAAAGTGGGTCTCAAGCATTGTTCCAGTTTCAAAACTAGATAAAAGCATAAGAGTCTGCACCGACTTCAGAGATTTGAACAAGGAATGTCCCAAAGATGATTTCCCACTACCCAACATTGATATAATTGTAGACTTATCAATAGGTCATGAGATGTTTTCCTTAATGGATGGATTCTTGGGGTATAATAAAATAAAAATTGCCCCTGAAGATCAAGAGAAGACAACATTCACTTGTGCATGGGGTACCTACTATTAGAATGTCATTCCATTTGGGCTTTAAAATGTAGGAGCATCTTATCAGAGAGCCATGCCAACAATTTTCCATGACATGATACATACATTTATGGAAGACTATGTAGATGACAAACTTGCAAAATCACATACAAGGAAAGAACACTTGAATATCTTGGGCAAGATCTTTGACAAGATTGAACAATATCAGTTAAGATTAAACCCAAAGAAATGTGCATTCAGAGTTACCTCTGGAAAAATTCTTGGGTACATTATATTAGATCGTGGAATTTAAGTAGACCCTAAAAAGGTTAAAGCTATCATGGAGATGGAGTCACCTAGGAATATAAGTCAATTGCATTCTCTACAAGGGAGATTGCAATCAATTAGAAGATTCATTTCTCAGCTAGTTGATAAATGCCATCCCTTCACTCACCTATTACACAAGAATGTTCCATTCAAATGGGATAATAAATGTGAGGAATCTTTCATGAAAATCAAGGAATATCTAGCGAATCCTCTAGTACTGGTATCACCAATCAAAGGGAAACCATTGTTACTTTACATCTCAATGACAAATGTATCATTAGGAGCTCTCTTAGCACAACATGATGAATAAGGAAAAGAAACAATATATTACGAACACTTGTAGGCTATGAATTGAACTACACATCAATTGAAAAGACATGCCTAGCAGTTGTATTTGCAACTCATAAATTGCAACATTATATGTTGTCTCATTCTGCGAAATTGATAGCAAAAATAGATCCACTGAATTATTTTCTAAGAAAGCCAACTTTGACAGGTAGATTGGCCTAATGGGTCATGATACTAAGTGAGTTAGACGTAGAATATGTTGATCAAAAAGATATCAAAGGACAAATCATTGCTGACCAATTGGCTGAAGTACCCCTGCAAGATGATACACCATTGCCCATTCAATTTCTTGATGTAGACATTTTGATAATTAGCAAAAAAATTTGAGAGTTATAATTTGATGGCTCCTATACACAACATGGATTGGGTGAAGGAATCTTGTTCATCACACCTCAAGGTCACACAATTCCAAAATCATATAGAGTACGATTTCTATGCACAAATAACACTGCAGAGTATGAGGCATTGGTTATTGGGATCAAAATGACCATTCAATGGAACATCACAAATTTGCATGTTTATGGAGGTTCACAACTCATAATCAACCAAATAAATGATGATTATCAAACCAAGGATGACAAGATGATGCCCTATTAACAACTAGTTGAAGATTTTAAACAAAACTTTGAAGAAATATCATTCACTCAAATCACAAGAAATGAGAACAAAACGACAGATGCAATGGCTACAATAGCATCTCTTTTGTAGAACCAAGAGAATCAACAATGTTATGAATTCCTGGTGGAAGATATCTTGCATCCTACTGTTGAATCCCAAAATACCCACATGATTTTCCACATATTCGGAGCTAATCAATCCTTATATAACCAAACTTATCAATATATAAAGGAGAATATCCTTCCCCCTGACCTATCTCGCAATCAAAGAAAGAAATTTTATCCATCACTCATCCTGCTATACTATCATTGTTGATACCTTATATAGATGAGGTCAAGATAGCACTCTACTGAGATGTCTCAAACAAGAGGAATCTGAGAATGTTCTCAACAAAGTCATGCAGGTATTTGTGGTTCACATTCAAGTGGTTTAATGTTGGCTAAGAAATTTTTTCAATTGGGTTACTATTGGCCTACTATGGAGAGAGATTCATTTACATATGCCAAAAAATACAAACAATGTCAGATCCATGGGAACCTCATCCATGCACCAACAGAAGAACTGCATCCTATGGCAAGATCATGACCATTTTCTCAATGGGGTCTTGATCTAGTGGGTAAGATAAATCCTCCATCTTCTAATGAACATAAGTTCATTTTGACTACTATTGAGTATTTCACTAAATGGATTGAAGTAGTGCCTTTGACAAAGGTAACAAGAAAGAAAATATCATCATTTATCTTGAACTGCATAATCTGTCGCTATGGAGTTCCTATCATCATGATCACTGATAATGGGAGGCCACTTAAGAATCAAGATGTGAAGGAACTATGTGAGTGATTCCATATCCAACATAGGTTTTCTACACCATATTACCCATAGGGAAACAATCAAGATGAGGCATCAAATAAAATATTCCTAAAGATCCTGAAGAAGACAATCAACGAAGTTGGTAAAGACTAGCATATTCGGTTAAATCTTGCTCTATGGGCCTACCAAACCAGTATTCTCACACCAATGGGGGAAACTCCACATTGTCTAGTCTATGGATCAGAAGCTATATTACTAGTAGAAGTAGAGATACCTTCTCTACAAGTATCCTTGAAAGGTCTTATCCCAAAGGAAGAATAATGAGTCTCTAGACTTCAAGAACTTGAGTTGATTTAGGAACATTGCCAAAATGCTTCATATCATTTAAAATCATACCAACAGAGGATGGAAAGAAGTTACAACCATAGAGTTAATCCATTCATTTTTCAGATTGGAGATCTAGTTCTAAGGGAAAATCCATGCAATCAGTAAGATCGAGAAAATAAAGGTAAATTTGAGCCAAACTGGTTGGATCCCTTTGTTGTGGCAGCAACATATGGTTTAGAAGCATATAGATTATCTACACGAGAAGGTGATTGGTTCGATGAGCCTATCAATACTATGCATATGAAGAAATTCTATGCTTAAAAGTATCAGCTAAAAATACCAAAAAATAGTGAAAAATCATAAAAGCAACAAAATACCCCAAAAATAATAAAAAGAAAAATACAAAAAATAGTATAAAACAATAAAACAAAACAGAAAAATATCAAATATGGAAAAAATATAATAAATTTAGATGGTGAAAACTTGGTAAACAAGCACTATCTGAAAGTGGGTTCATCCATCTATGAGATTGCTTTCCCCATCTATCCATCCTAGCCCATCTATCCATCCTATTGCATCCATCTATCCTTGCATATTCATTTCATCTTTCACATCCATTTCTTTGAACCATTAGTAGGAATATGTAGCTTATCAATAATTATCAATCTTTGACATACTTAGCATACTCATTGTCTTGGATTTTATCAGAATCAATCATATCTGCATTGTATCACACCATGTTTTGGATCATCCATCATAAAGTTTTTTTCCACTGGTGGAAAATCCTAAAACCTTTTGCTAAGGGCATCTTTAAAAGCTTCAAAAAATCCAAAAACATTCAAAAACTTAGAAAAACCAAAAACACTTTGAGATAGACGACAAACAACGAGGCAACAAAGATCAAGACATTTGTAATAACTGGATCATGAAATTTAGAATGCAAAGATTCAACCAGAAATTAATGAATGAATATCAATGATCATTCATCAAGATTATTATATCAATTAATGACCATGAGAATATATGTACAACATACATGATTCAATGTTTATATCTTGATATTTGCTGATCATGTACCATATGCAACTCAATGATGTCTATGAATAGAGGAGCTATGATGGGGCATGATTATTTTCTTTGTTTGTTGTCTGCGGTTTATCTCTTAGTAAGGTATATACTCATCTAAAGATATGATCATCAAAAGTTCATGGAGGACGTTCAAAGTTATGCATGAAAGGGGATAATCCTTGTTTGTTATGCAAGAAATACTCACGTCAACTTGATTCATCATATCAAGTTGCTTGTATTAACTTGTTATATTTAAATCCATGTAAGAAGCACTCAGGTCATCTTGAATCATTATGTAAAGTTGCTTGTATTTTCTTACAACATTTAAAAGCTCAATGATGAAATCAAGCACTGTTACAAGAAATCATGTGAGAAATGGTGGTATCATTAAAGTTAGTTCATTATCAGTTGCATTATAAGCATTTCATCTCATTTCATTTGAGATCAATGGTTGAAATAAAGATTGAGTATATTTGTACAAACAAAAACAATTTGCATTGATCATGTAAAGGTGCATTAGGTTACATTTAATTATTTAGGTTCATTTCATCTTTTCAAATAATTTGGTTTGAATATCATTCATCATCATCATTTATCAGTTGCATTCATTTTAATTGCATTTTTTTGCATTAGTGTCATTTGCATTGATCATATCATTACTAGTTTTATTATATTCATTTATCATTATCATCTTTGTATCTAGTTATCATTAGCTTCTTTAGAATCATTTATCCATTAGGTTCATTTAATTGCATTTATGCATTTAGATTCATTAACCATATTATTACATCATCATTGTTCATATCTCATTATATAATAATCATAGGCATTTACATTTACATCCATAACCATCATATTGCATTCAAAATCATCAAAATCAAATGCATTTCATTAGTATCATTTCATCATTTCATCATCATGTGCATATACGTCAAGGATTAGAAATAAACATCCATTACATACATAATCATTATAAGCATTTTCATATTGATCATTGCATTTCATCATTTAAATCATTACATCATAGAAACAACATCATCATCAAATAGATCATACAGGTCATAGATAGAATCATTTTCATCATCATATAGATCAAGTAAATCATAAAAATGATCACATCATTCTATCATCACATCATCAAGATCATCATCATTTCATCAAGGCATATAGATCATCATAACAATATCCATGAAATCACTCCATATATGTCATATAGGTCATCATAATCATAGTAACATGTATAATCAATCATGAATCATAAGAATCATATAGAGTCCATGTCTACATACCATGATAAATAATAAAAAGTCCAAGTATACAATGATATCAAAGAAATAAATCAATAACATACAATGTCTCATGATATAAAATCAAGTCTCAAGGATTCCCTATGTCACTCCCACCTGACTCTCTTTGTCTCTGTGGATGTGGACGAGAAGATTCTCTAGATGGCCCTACTCCTTGATCCCTCTGAGGAGGCCCTAGAACCCCACCACTACTAGTATCCATCATGACAGTAGTCACATAGATAATTTCTCTTTGGCCCTTTGAGACTAGGTCCTCATATAACTGTCACCAATGAGTTGTCTCCTTCCCATTCTAGAATAATTCCCTAACAATGTCATCTGAGAGTGTGCTAGATCCAATCTCCTATATATGATCAAGTGTAGTCTATGCATTTGGATATCTCCTCACAATTCTATCCCTCTCAATAGTGAGCACTTGTACTTGTGCTTTAAGTTGATCAATCTATGCTCTAAGATTGTCCATGGTCTCCTAATGTGGCACATCCTACAGGGATATATCCTGGATGGCCTCATCACCACCCATCTCTCCACCTGTTGGAGTCTGAACCTGAGCGGATCTCACAATCCACTGATGAATGAGTGGTACATGATCCTCTGAGTCATAATCACCCTCATTCCAGCCACCTTTTGCTTCTATCACCCTAGGATCTAGATGGATCTTCCCAAAATCAATCCCCCTCCCTCGAACTCTATCGAATCCACCACCTCTGCCTAGTTCTGGAGAAGGTAATCCCCTTTCTGCATCCCTCCAAATATGGCTTGTGCCTCTCCCTGTCGTAGGAAGTGGCCTCCCTACCTTTCCTACCCTGCCAACCTATCCAAAAGGTCCTCAAAATCTAACCCAACCTCCTCTCCATCCTCGTCTCCCTCCTCGGCCATCTCCACCCTCATCCCCCTCATCTCCTCTGTCCTCTTGGATAGGTCTAAGCTCTTGCCTTTGTCTTTGTCACCTAAGAATAGGATCATCTGAATATGACTCCTCATCTCCTAAGTTGGGAGGAGGGTCTGTAGAATCAATGACGCAAAGAAATGGGTTTGCAAGAAGGTACTGTGCCTAATCTGTTGTGATCCTAACATCCAAAATGTGTGGTCTCAAATCATAAGCAACAATGAGAACAACCAAAAACTTTGCATGTGCTATATCAAAAGACAATGAAGGACCTCAATCTTGTCTGTCCTTGTATCGACGCACATACATCACAACACTAGAAGCCATGTGTTGAATGATACCAAACTATCTCAAAATGTGACCAAATAACTGCCTCTCAATAATAAAAGGAGTGCGATCGATTAGATATCTAATCTGCAAAATCAATGGTAAAATACAAGTGTCCTCCAACCAAGGCTCATAATGAATATAAGGCCTCCAAATGATCGTATCCATGGAATCTTGTACCCATCTCCAATACTTGAGCTTACCTAGCTTAGACTGAGTAATGATACCTCTATACAAATAGACAAAAGGCTAACCATCACCACAAACTCTATCATGCACTAGTCGAGTAACATCAATGTGCTCCAAGCATGAGACTTGAAGAAATTGTTGGCATATGATGAAGCGGTGATAATGTATGCTGTCATTGATGTCAATAAGTGCTCAATCAGGTGAACCGGTATGCACTGGTATGAAGATCAGAAGAAGTTTTGGTCAACTAGGATGGAGTGGACCAGTGTCAGGGTTCACTAAGTGTGACTATAGGTTGGTAGTCTCAGTTCAGCTCTAGGGTTACCGGTTTGTCTTGTGTGGTGCAACCGATGATGTTTTGTGACCAGTTAGTTAAGGAATAAGGATAAGGAACGAGATACCACGTCAGTTGTGTGCACTTGAAGGATTTCTTTGTGGTTCTTGCACATGAAGATTGAATGCATTTAATGCCTACCTCGGGAATGAGTGTTTTTCTTAGCGGTGGGTAAAGAGCACATGATGGGTTATTTATTTTCAAATGGGGTCAATATTAGATGATGCAGAATGTCTTGAGATCTATTTTAGATTTTTTCATTCTATGTAATGTGTTTAGATGGTCAGGATTGGACCACTTGTAAGTGTAAACTTGAAATAGTTAGGGTTTAGGGTTTATGCTACCGACAAAGTTATTGTCTATAAGGTCGATGAGTTTTGTTATTGCAATGGTTGGAAAATGTTGTATTTGTGTCTGCATGTTGGAGATTTGATACTTGTTGAACCAGAGTGAGGAATCTACAGAGTGTGATTGCAGAAGAGAGGAATTGAAATGGATCTGCCTTAGCAAGAAGTGTTTTTATCAGATTGGTGTTTTACATGTTGTCTTCTAGCCATTTCAACAAAAGGTAAATCCCTTGACTGGGTAGCTTTAACAGGCATTGTTGTAAATCCTCTAACCAGGTGGCTCAAGGTTATTGAGTTATTTAAATCCTCTAGCGAGCTAACTCTTAACAGGGTTTCAACCTTTAATAGGGTATATAGCCATCCCTTAACTGGGTGATCCCTAACAGGATCGGTTCCTAACAGGACCTTTATTGTAAAGTATTTAACTGGACTAGGCTCCTAATAGAGTAGACTTCAAAAGAGTTCACAAACAACTTGTGGGTATTCATTGTCACTATGGTTTTTCCCATTTGGGTTTCCATGTGAAAAAATCAGTGTGTTATGGGTTGTGAGATTTTCATGTGATGATTGTGTGGTTTTGATTAAGTTGGATATGCATACATTGTTAAATGGTTCTGATATTATTGGTACAACTCATGCATGATTATATCAGTGAAGTAGTTATCAAGGTTTGAGATCTATTGAATGTTGTCTGAAGTATTTTTGTTTAACTGGTATAGCTATGATTAAGTTCAGTGGTGAAGACAACTGGTCAGCTTCTTTTTAATATGACATAGTGTTGAAGTAGTTTTTTTTGTGTACTGATTCACTCCCCCTCTCAGTATCGGGTAGGACCTTAGGAGTTCATCATTATTCATCAATTGGTATTAGAGCTCATCCAGGTCCTCGGTGATACAAGCTTAACTGCTTGAGGCAAAAGATCCTATTTTAATGATGAAGAGGGAAGGTCCTAAGTTCAACAGGGACAACTTTAAAATATGGAAGGACAAGATGAAGATATATATCAAGAGTTTGGGTGCACAACACTGGAACTATGTTGAGAATGCCTATGTAATCCCCTCTGGCACTCTAACCAATGATTAGAAAAGAAAGATACAAGAAAATGGGCAAGTCATGGAAGCCCTTATTAGCAGCTTGTCCGATGTAGAGTTCATTGATGTATAAGATAAGGACAATCCAAAAGAAGTATGGGACAAACTGGAATCCATTTATGGTGGTGATGAACATGTCAAGCAGTCTAAGGAATAAATACTTAGAGGAAAGTTTGAAGATATGAGGATGGTTGAAGGAGAGAACATTTAGCAGTATGGCATAAGAATCAAGACAGTGGTTGGAGAGATCAAGAGCACTAGTGGAACAATTGATGATGCCATTGTTGTCAATAAAGTTTTGAGATCACTTTTACCAGTCTATGCAATCAAGGTTTCCACTATTCAGGAGCTAAGGTCTATTGATAAAACCAAGGTATCTTTAGACTCTATTATTGCAAAGTTGACTACATATGAATTGAATGGCTATGATGGTAGTGTTTAGAAGACTGAGTTAGCCTTTAGAGCATCTTCTTCCTTTGCACCAATCATGAAAGGAAAAGAGGTCAGTACCAGTTATGAATCCAGGCCAAGCAGAGATATGGATGATGAAGAGATTTTGATGGAGTTTAAATCTCTTCTTGCCAAGAGACTTCCAAAAGGCACCGGAAAATATAGAGGTAAGTTTCCTCTGAAGTGTTTTTCCTGCAATAAGATAGGACATATAGCTGTTAACCATCCTAACAATGACAATAAGGATGAACCAGAGAGGTTTAGGAAGTATAAAGGAGTAGGTAGGAGAAATTGTCTTGTTGTAGTGGATGAAGGTGTTACCGATGAGGAATCTGAGGATGAAGAGAATGAGGACATAGTGTTTGGGTTGTCAAGGAAGAGTTGTCTGGCCAGAAAGCCCTTGTCTCACATATGGACAACTCTAACGAGTGGATCATTGATAGCAGGTGTTCTCACCACATGACCGGTGACTGGACAAAGTTTCTGTCTCTTAAAGAATATGATGGTGGTATTGTCCGATTTGGCAACGATGCACCTTGCATGGTGAAAGGAAAAAGATCCATCTCACTAAATGGAAAGAGCAGTGCAGATGATGTATACTAGGTGGAAGGCCTTAAGCATAATCTTTTGAGTGTTGCTCAATTGAACAACAAAGGACTCATACTAGAATTCAAAGGTGGAGTCTGTAGAATAATTGGAAAGAGGGGTGAGCTTATTTCCATCAGTAAGTAGACCAGAGGAAACCTGTTTCAGCTGAATGCCAAGATTAGTCAGTACCTGATGGAAAAATTTGATGACAGTTGGATAAGGCATAGGAGACCTTATCATATAAATTTTGACAATATTGTAAAGGCTAGTAAGATCAAGGCAGTAAGAGGATTGCCTTTGCTAAATAAACCAGAGAATGCCTTGTGCAAAGAATGCCAACTTGGGAAGATGTCTTCCTCAATATTCAAAGGTAAATATTTTTCCATGGAGAACTTTCTTGATCTAGTGCACACCGATCTGTGTGGTCCAATGAAAACTAGAAGCATTCAGGGAGATCGATACTTTATGATTCTTACTGATGATTGCTCAAGAATGATGTGGGTCACATTCTTGAAAGACAAATTTGAGGCATTTGGAAAGTTTAAAGCCTTTAGGGCATTGGTGGAGAAGGATAGTGGTAGAAGGATAAAATGCCTAAGGACCGATCAGGGAGGTGAATTCACTTCCGATGAATTCAAACAAGTACTACGAGGAGAATTGGATTAAGAGGCAACTGTCTACCCCAAGGACACCACATCAGAATGACATAGCAAAAAGAAACAATAGGAGTGTGGTTGAAGCGGCCTAAAATATGTTGATCCAAGGAAATGTCACTCACACATTTTGGAGAGAAGCAGTGAGCACTGCAGTCTATAGCATGAATTGGGTACTCATTAAGAAAGGTAAAGACAAAACCCCCTATGAGTACTGGAATGGGAAAACTCCCAATGTGAGTTATTTCAAAGTGTTTGGGAGTAAATTCTATATCAAGAGATGTGAGCTCCTAAGTAAGTTTTATGCTAAGTGTGATGAAGGAATATTCTTGGGATATTCCACTAAAACCAAAGCTCTTAAGTGCTACAACAACAAGACTCAAAAGATTGTTGAGAGTATCAATGTCAGGGTTGATGAATCCCTTGAGAAGCCTGAGGAATCTGACAACAAGGAAATAGAAGATGAACTGGGTTTAGCCTTCTGGGAACCGGTTAAGAAAGAAAAAAGTGACAAACACTAGAAAGACCTCAGTGTTTATGTACCAGTAGAAGTTTCAATGGGTGAAGAAGAAGATGAAGCGGAAAAAGAAGAGGAAAAGCAAGTGGAACCTACTACGATCATTCCTAGGTACGTAAGACTGCATCATGATCTGAAGCAGATCATAGGAGACAAAGATGCAAGAATACTTACAAGGAGAAAGGTGAAATAAAATTCTTGCATGATTTCAGAATTTGAGCCCTAGACGACTAGAGAGGCACTTACCGATGAAGACTGGATAAAGGTAATGGAAGAGGAGTTGGACCAGATAGAGAAGAATGCAACAGGGTCCTTGGTACCCAGACTAGAACACAAGAATGCCATAGGTACCAAATGGATCTTTAGGAACAAACTAAATGAAGAAGGCACAATGGTAAGAAACAAGGAAAGACTTGTATTCAAGGGATATGCTCAAGAAGAAGGAGAAGAATATGGAGAAACCTTTACCCTAGTGGCTAGACTAGAAGGTGTATGAATGCTACTTGCATTTGCAACATTCAAGGGATTTATGGTATACTAGATGGATGTGAAGTCCGCCTTCTTGAATAGAATCTTGGAGGAAGAAGTGTATATTGAACAACCAGATGGGTTTGCTTTGTCAGAAGATAGTGACATCGTGTGCAGATTACACAAGGCCCTGTATGGATTGAAACAAGCACTAAGGGAATGGTACGAATGGTTACACTCTCATCTTGTGAAGATGGGATTCCAGAGAACAAGTGATGACAACACCATCTACCTGAAATCTAAAGGTGGTTAGATTCTGATATATGAAGTATTCGTAGATGATATAATCTTCGGTGGAGATGATGATATGAGTCATGCATTTGCAGATGAGATGAAGAAGGAGTTTGAGATGTCTCTAATTGGAGAGATAAAGTATTTCATTGGTCTACAGATTCAGTAGATGAAAGAGGGTATCTTCATTACCCAGTCCAAGTATATCAAAGAGGTATTGAAGACCTTTGGCATGGAGGAGAGAAAACCGGTTGGAATGGCGATGGTGACTGACTGCAAACTAACAAAGGAGGATGACACAATGTTGGTGGATGAGAAGGAGTATCAGTCAATGATCGGTAAGTTGCACTATGTGGTGCATAGCAGACCAGATATTGCTCATGCAGTGGGCATAGTGGCCCATTTTTAGAAAAGTCCAAGAGAATCCCACTTGGTAGCGGTAAAGAGGATTCTTAAATACCTGAAAGGGATAGTTGATTATGGATTGTGGTATCCATACAATAGCGACTTTGATCTCAAAGTGTTTATCGATACAGATTGGGCAGGTAATGTGGACGACCGAAAGAGAACAACTGGTGGAGCATTCTTCCTTGGTGGAAGACTAGTCTCATGGATGAGAAAGAAGGAGAGTTATATTTCCCAATCTATAGCTGAAGCAGCGTATGTGGCAACATTTATGAACTGCACTTAGGCAATCTAGAAGAAACATGTACTGAATGGCTACAAAGTGATTATATCTGAATCGGTGAGAATATTTTGTGCTAATACCAGTGCAATAAATATTTCCAAAAATCCAGTATTTCATGCTAGGACCAAGCATATTGAGCTTAAGTATCATTTTTTGAGAGAAAAGGTTCAGAATAAAGAGGTTGTGTTTGAACATGTTTCTAGTAAGGAGCAACTAGCAGACATATTCACTAAGCCCTTACCTAGGACTACATTTACCTATTTGAGAGGTGCATTAGGGGTTCTGCCCCTTCATGAAGTAAATTAAAGATGTGTGCTCCACATCAGTCAGGTACTATCATGTCAGATCTTACAGGATTGATGTGTTGAAGGATGCTACTCAATAGGGGGAGCAACATAGTGGAGCCCAGAAGCTTGTGTCTCCACTTTGGCATTGCTATCAAAGGGGGAGAAGATATATGTTTGAAGGTCAACATGAAAAGGGGAGATGAAATAAGTGGTGTGAGAAGTGATTGAGAAAAGTGCACACTGACCAGTCTAGGTGGTGGTGGTGATCTTTTAAGTTGAACCGATATATGTTATTGAGAATGGTGCAATGATACACTGAGTATTTCCATCAATGCCAAAGGGGGTGATTGTTGGCATATGATGAAGCAGTGATAATGTATGTTGTCATTGATGTCAATAAGTGCTCAAGCAGGTGAATTGGTATGCATCGGTATGAAGATCGAAAGTAGTTATGGTCAACCAGGATGGAGTGGACCGCTGTCAGGGTTCAGTAAGTGTGACTATCGGTTGGTAGTCTCAGTTCAGTTCTAGGGTTATCGGTTTGGCTTGTGCAGTGCAACCGATGATGTTTTGTGACCAGTTAGTTAAGGAATAAGGATAAGGATCAAGATACCACATCGGCTGTGTGCATGTGAAGGATTTCTTTGTGGTTCTTGCACACAAAGATTGAATGCATTGAATGCCTACCTCGGGAATGAGCATTTTTCTTAGCAGTGGGTGAAGAGCGCGTGATGGGTTATTGATTTTTAGATGCAGTGAAGATTGGATGATGCAGAATGTCTTGAGATCCGATTTAGATCGTTTAATTCTATGTAATGTGTTTGGACGGTCAGGATTTGATCGCTTGTAAGTGTAAACTTGAAATAGTTAGGGTTTAGGGTTTATGCTACCGACCTAGTTGTTGTCTATAAGGTCGATGAGTTTTTTTATTGCAGTGGTTGGCAAAAGTTTTATTTGTGTTCTCATGTTGGAGATTTGATACTTGCCCAATCAGGGTGAGGAATATGCAGAGTGTGATTGTAGAAGAGAGGAACTAAAAAGGATCTGCCTTAGCAAGAAGTGTTGTTATCAGATTGGTGTTTTACCTATTGTCTTCTAACCATTTTAACATAAGGTAAATCCCTTGATTGGGTAGCTTTAATAGGCTCTGTTGTAAATCCTCTAACCAGGTGGCTCAAGATTATTGAGTTATTTAAATCCTCTAGCAAGGTAACTCTTAACAGGGTTTCAACCTTTAATAGGGTATATAGCCATCCCTTAACCAGGTGATCCCTAATAGGATCGGTTCCTAACAGGACCTTTATTGTAAAGTCTTTAACCAGACTAGGCTCCTAAAAGAGCGGACTTCAAAAAAGTTCACAAACAGCTTGTGTGTATTAATTCCCACTGTGGTTTTTCCCATTTGGGTTTCCACGTGAAAAATCTGTGTGTTATGGGTTGTGAGATTTTCATGTGATGATTGTGTGGTTTTGATTAAGCTAGATATGCATGCATTGTTAAATGGTTTTGATATTATTGGTACAACTCATGCATGATTATATCAATGCATTAGTTATCAAGGTTTGAGATCTATTGAATGTTGTCTGAAGTATTTTTGTTTAACCGGTATAGCTATGATTAAGTTCTGTGGTGAAGACAAGTGGTCAGCTATGTTTTGATATGACATAGTGTTGAAGCATTTTTTTTGTGTGTACTGATTCACCCCCCCCTCTTAGTACCAGTTAGGACCTTAGTATTTCATCAATATTCATCAGTGTACACCTAGTAGACAGACTAGCCTCACCATCATACACAACTTGATGTAAATCATGATAAAGATATGCCAACATACAAACACCCCATGCATAACAAGTACAATGCTGCATCATGCTCTGTAGAATGCCTCCCCATCCAACAAAAAATCCTCACGATCTCCTATCAGGATATATCAATCCACCAACCAATCCTGCAAGTATCACTGGGAGAGTTTCATAGTGCATGATCATGTCCTGCCATCGAATATCTCCACCATCAATTCTTTTATCTTCGAACACTTCTCTACACACCTCAGTCCCACTAAGATCCTAGTAGTCATATTGGGCGAGCTCACCAATAACAAGGATGTGAAGGATCCTATATACATCCTCGAGCGTCACACTAATCTCACCAGTGGGTAGGTTAAACGTGTTGTGCTTGCTATGCAATCTCTTAGCTAATACAGTCAACATACCCCTATTATACATAATATCTAGCATGTATAAGAGGTGATGTAAACCACATGCATCAATATGTCCAATCTCATCCTGAGACAACTCCATAACCAAATGGTGCATAGTCGAGATTTTTCCCGACACTGGAGAATATCTAGTTTCTCTTGCTTAATCAGACAAGTTGTTTATCAATCATATATCTTTTCAAATCAAACATTCAATCAAATATTTTCTATCAAGCAAGTCATGCTATCAATCAAATTATTAACAAATCAAGCTCTTTATCAGAGACTAAATTGGTCTCCTTGCGCTTCTCTCAACTCATCAATCAACAAACAAACAACTATCAATCAAACAATCAAATCTATCAACCAAATCAATCAAATCATTTATCAATCATCATCAATTATCTATCAATCTATCAAATTCATACACCAAGATATCTAATCAATTTCATTTGATTGAATTTCAACATTGTCAACACCAAAAAGTTCAATTTTCAACAAAAGCGCTATCGTCCTGAACAAAAGTGCTAACCCAATTGACACAGGAACTAAAACAAACATTTACGCTAACTCATAAAGCATTTGCATGAACACATAATACAAAAGCGTGACTTTAGACAAATGTACTAACCTACAAATCAAATGCGAGAACTTAATAGACACAGACGCTAACCCTATGAATGCGCTAACATACATAAAAGATGCGTGAACAAAAATGATAAATGTGCTAAACTATCAAATGCGATAATATAACCAATGAAAGCCCTAAAATAGTTAGCAAATGTGAGAAAACCAAATGCGAAAAACGGTAAAAAATTTCAAACAACCCTAAATCATTCGTAAAACATGAAAACTTGTATGGAAAATTGAAAACTAAGCTCGGGATAGGTCACTCACCGGTGGGCCGTACTCAATGGATCTCTGGTATCATGGGATGCACTCAAATCGATGGCTCTCGTATTGGATCATCAGCTTGCCAGCTCAGCACTCCAAATTTCTTTTTCTCTAAAAGTTGAGAAAATGCAAATGAGGATAAAATTGACCAAGGTTAATTTTATTATTACCTTTTTTATTTTTGAAGGGGTAATAAATGTTTCAAGTGGGGCAATTTTATTTATTTTCAAAAATGAATTTAATTGAGGGGCTTATTTTCATCAACTCTTTTCAAATCTTTTCAAATAATTATCATGAGATTAATCCCTCAATCAAATTTTCCAACAATTCATGATCAATCTCCTGAGGGGGCACACAATCAGGATTTTCATCTTTGTCAGAGGCAATATCGAGACTTGGTTTAATCTTTGAAACAATGTTGTCTCAACATCATTTCAAATAGGGGCAAAATGTATACACATAAAATTGGCTATGAATAATTAAATAAATATTTTATATTTATTTAATGATTATTCTTCTGTTAAATAGTTAATTTGAATAGATTAATTAATTTAATTCATTTGATATTCTTATATTAATTAATTTAATTAAAATATTTTATTAATTAATTCATTATATCCCTTTCTTCTAACCGATTAATTAAATATTTAATATCTAGTTATCTCCTATCCACTATTCTATAGTCTCATCAATTAAATAATTTTTTAAAATTTTAATCTTCCTTTTTCAATTCACCTCATGGCCACACCATCTTCTTCTTTGCCAACTCATCAATCATGTGGCTAAAGATATTAATATTAATATACATCATTATCTCCAACTTTTAAATCCATTCTTCAAATAATGTGTACATACACACATTTCTTAAACTCCCTATATTATCTCCAACCTTCCCACGTCTTTGGAGGGAGTTGAGTCCACTTGTCCTCTTATCCCTAAATCTTCTAAAACTATCATATATTCTCTCAAGTCTTCTCCTCAGTAAAGGTGAGCCTTCTGATACTTGGCTTCTCCTTCCGCCTTTTCCTCCATCATGTAGGTGTAGGAGGAACATCTTCCACCTTTATCTCTCACATCTCAACCTCTTGCTCATAGCCATCCAAATTGCAAGATTTAATCAGGACCATTGATCTCTTCCACCTAATCTTATGCACTCAAAAACCTATAAATAGAGGTCTCCTAAGCCATTTTTGAAACTAATAGCTAATCGTATAGTCAATTAGGAGTCTTAATCTTTGCATCCATGAGTTCATTTGTTTAGCATTCTTGGAGTTCTTGAGAAATTTAGCATAAATCATTATCATAGCACAACTTTTGCATATCATATTATCTACCAGTCCATTCCACACTTGCCATCTTGGAAGCTACTAGTGCTTGTCTGAGAGAAAAATCATTTGCAACTAAGAACAATGGGGTTAGGACACAATGAGACATAAATCATAAAGGTATAATCTTTTATTTACTTTTATTTCATGTTGTTTCAATGGTTGAATCTTGAGTTATATTTGCATGATGGACTAATGAGTTTGTAGGTAATTCTTCTAAGGTGAAACTTAAGTTGATATAGTAATAAAAATTGAAAAGTAGCAAAGAATCTTCTACAGCGGAATAAATTTTTTTCTTAATCCTCTGGTTACATTTAGCAACAATCCCCCATCATTAAATCTATCTCAGCAGGGAGATACTGTGAAGAGGTCCATTTCCACACATTGCCTGTTAGATTTAAGAAGGTCTGAATATATGAACTCTAAACAAAAAATTGTTTTGATTGTCATTCAGGTACTGAAAGATACAAATGTTACCTTTCTTTCTTTTATTATCACGTGCAAAATATCTCCACCCCCCACTGAACATAGAGATATTATGCTTCATAATGCATTGTACCGTTAGTTCCAACATGTCCGGTTAGGGATTATTACCCTTAGCATGCTCCTATTTTGTTTCCCTACTCGGTTGAACACTTGGGGCCATACACTACCTATGCTATCCCTTGAGTGTCCTAAATGCAAAAATTGTCAAAATTTGACAAGTTGTATCTCAGAATCCAAAAGTCTTCATAGGGAAGCCATTTTTCAATGGACAAAAAAATCATCAAATGCATTCAATGAAAAGTTGCCATGGGGCCAAATTCTCGTTCTTCTCATCGTGGGTGCAAACCATCAGTTCCAACACATTTGGTTAGGAATTATTACCCTAGGCATGCTCCTTTTTTGATTCCCCACTTGGTCGAATGCTCAGGGCCATACCCTACCAATGTCATCCCTTGAGCGCCCTAAATGCGAAAAATTGTAAAAATTTGATAGGTAGTATCTCAGAATCCGTGGCACTTGTGATTGGTCCGTTTAAACCTACAGGATCATGTGAGGTCCACATACAATAGCCTATCTCATATTTTTTAGGATTTAGAGTAGTTTTCTTAGGGAAATGATTTTTCAGTAGACAAAAAAATGGTTAGATGCATTCAATGGAAAGTCATCACAAAGCTAAATTCTTATTGTGCTCATCGTGGGTGTGAATTGTCAGTTCCAACACATCTAGTTAGGAATTATTACCCTAGGCATCCTCCTATTTTGGCCCCCCACTTGGTCGAATGCTTAGGGCCATACCCTACAGGCATCGTCCCTTGAGCACCCTAAGTGCAAAAAAATGTCAAAATTTGACAAACAATATCTCAAAATTTTTTGCACTTGCAATTGATCTATCTAAACTTACAAGGTCATGTGAGGGCTTCCTATAATAGCATGTCTTGGATTTTCAAGATTTAGAGTTGTTTTTTGTAGGGCAACGATTTTTTAGTTGAAAAAAAATGGTTAGATGCATTCAATGAAAAGTTAACACATAGTCAAATTCTTGTTCTTCTCATTGTAGGCGCAAACCGTCAGTTCCAACACATCTAGTTAGGCATTCTTACCTTAGGAATGCTCCTATTTTTCCCCCACACTCAGTCGAATGCTCAAGGCCATACCCTACTGACATCATCCTTTGAGTGTCTTAAGTGCAAAAATTTATCAAAATTTGATAGGTTGTATATTCGAATCCATGGCACTTGTGATTGATCCATCTAAACTATAGGGTCATGTGAGGGCTGCGTACAATAGCCTATCTCGTATTTTCAAGATTCAGAGCGGTTTTTGTAGGGCAGTGATTTTTTAGTTGATCATCAATACCTGCATATGGTGTAGACACATAATTACCATTAAACTTACTTGTGACATCCATGAACATGCATAAGTGGGTCATACACACAAGATTTGTTAGTTTATGCATCTGTTTTTTATCATAATCAATATACCTACTATAGTGTACGTATGTACAAATACATTGTATATCATCAATACAACTACACCAGTGTACTCGTGTACAAATACATTGTCTATCATCAATACAACTACACCAGTGTACTCATGTACAAATACATTATATGGTCCATGTATTTGCATTTGAGCTGTGAAACTAATGCATTTTTGAAGAATCTTTAATTGTTTGACAATCTAATATGTTTCCCACTGTGCCCTCCTCAACCAACCAAAAGAATCTACACATTGCTGAATCAAGTGTCCCTCCCCGTGACATTGCTAAAGTACAACAATCGACAATACAATGTGCATTAGAGAATTTTGCACCTATAAACCTCAATTGCTCCTTAACTAGAGCTCTATTCAAACATGCACCTGCTCCACCATGCTCTCCCTTCCCATTCCTAGCTTAAAAAAAACTCCAAATATGATGGACACGCCTCTTGATGTGCATTCTACTCAATCAATAAAACATATGAGCATTCTTGAATTCACCTGTGTAGTTATCTGTCCATATGAGTTGTCAGTCTATTGCAATACTTTTCTCCTACAAGAACTCAAAAATATTATCGAAACAATGTTGTACATACTCAGAGGAGCGAGATCTATCATCCCTCATATAAAAATGATACTCCCTGATTATCTTCATGTCCTCTTCTGTACTATCAGGGGCATATCTATATGTTATGTGAATAAAAAATTGAAATCTGAAATGAATTGTAATACTGAGACTATACCTCATTTTGTGGTTGCAATGTATATTTTTTTGCATAATTAACAACCGATATAATAGTGCCAATCAGGAAAGAGTCCTCACACATTGTGAAATGCTGATCTAACCACTGAGACCTATGGGTATGCCTTGCATAGTTGTAGAAAATATTTTCCTTAAAATCTAAAATGAAATCAACAACACTGACTTCTCTAGAGACCAACTCGCATCTAGAGCCTTCACCTCCACTCTTCAAAGTATATTTCACTATCTCATATCTTTGTGCTTGCTACCCTCATGAAAACATGAAACAAACTTTGAAAAGCCACCACATTGTGAGCACTTCTGATTAAAAGAATCATTTCTAAAGAAAAAGCATCCATCATCTCTAGGACATAAAAATAGATCTAACAAGTCTCTTAATGATCTCAAAAATTGCATTGCACCACACTACTGTAACATATCATTAGTATGCAATGTAGAATGAATATATCATAAAAGTTCATGGTACATTTAAAACTCTACATGGCATTTGCAACAACAAGTATTATGAATCTTAAGAGGTGCACAATAAAATGACTTCAAATATTCAAAGGCCCTTTGCAATATTTGCAAAGTTGGATGTGTTTCACAAAATGTTTTGTACAACAATGTTCAGCTTGATTCCAAGAAATGTTTAGGATGCGGTGTGGGGTCTTGATTGTAAATTCTTAACTTTAAAACATCCTTTAGATTGGGTGATACGCTAGAATTAGAGTGCCAAAATTGTTGAATTTCCTCCTTCACATTATCGGTCAACTTCTTATCAACACATGAAAGCATCCCACCAAAATCCCATGTATCATCTTGAAGAGGATCATCAAGTCTTTCTCTTCTTGTAAGTGTGCTATCCAAATTTTTACGATCTATGTTCAAATCAACACAAGCTTATCTCATAAAGCGAGTCTTCCCCAAATGATGGCTTACTAAGGAGGTTGTAATCACTCTTCAAGTAGCTCTTTTATCTTTTTCCTTGCTATTCTTTCCAATAGAATTGATAGCATTAAGAAGATTTTTGACAATAATTAAATTTTTCTCCATCTTCTTATTCATACAAATCTTCAATTTGGCTAGCAATGGTCCCATCTTTCGCATCTTTAGCAATTGAACAAAAGGCTGACATTTCTCGATCAATGTCTTATTTCTAAAATATTGGTTGAAAAGTTGTGTAGCCCATAATCGAACGGTTCGTGTTGACCTATTTCCTTCAAGATTATCAATAATATTCTCATCAATTTCAAGTAACCATTTTGGGGTTCTTGAAGGTCTTGAATTTGGAATTTTTCTTTCATCCATGAGAGATTATTCATTTCTCATGTAATTTGGTGTTACATGATGTTCACTTGGTTGAACAATTCCACCTTCAATGTCAAAATTTCCCAAATTTTCACCTCCAATATCAACTCCCAAATTTTCACCTTCAATGTCAATACCCAAATTTTCACCTTTATTGTCAATTCCCACATTTTCACTCCTAAATTCAATATCATGTTGAACATTTTCAATATTATTTGAACATTGTCAGTCCCAATTTGAATATCATGTTCAATATTTCCAATATCAAAATCTTTATTTTCATTTTCATTTTCAATAACTTGCTCAACATTTTCAAATTTAATTTCCTCTTCACTTGAAGTAACATTTGCAAAGGCTTCACCAATATTTGGCATACCTTATCTTCTCCTCCTATGACCTTCTCTAAATGTTTGTCTATATTCTTCAATTTTTTCATTTGAAAGCTTTCTTTACCGTTTATTCTTTCAATGACTACTGCTCCCCATTATGCCTCCACAAAGATTCTCTAAAATGATTTTCAATGACAAATTTGTCTAGAAGAATCTCATAAAAGATAAATTTTGTCACTGTATGTCTAAAAACCAGTGCTTGGACACTGCAACATGAATATAGGGACAATTGGAATGCACAAAGTGACCGACAATATTATTTTATGTGGTCCACATATCGGATATCCGATTAAAATTGGATGAATCAAATTTCTAATTCAAATTGAATGAATCAAATATCTGATACCTAGACACATTTTTTATATGTTCACGAAAATTTTTGTTGGCACACAATATTTGAATGTTGGTGCCCAAATGCAGAGAAACCGGATATTAGATATATTTTTGATATCCGATTTCTTTACATATAGGAAACATGAGAGAGAGAGAGAGCAAGAGAGAGAGAGAGAGAAGGGGGAGAGAGAGAGAGAGTCATATGTTGTCCTAAGGGGTCATATGGTGTTCTAACACATGTGTGGGCCCTTAGGATCCCATTTGACCCCTAACAACACCATATGACCTGTTAGGACACCATATGGCCCCTCAGGACACCATATGACCTATTAGGACCATATGATGTCCATATGGTGTGCTAATAGGTCATATGATTTTCTAACACACGTGTGAGCCCTTAGGAGCCCATATGACCCCTAATGACACCATATGATCCCACATGACCCCTTGTAACATCCTAGTACACAACATGACCCCTTAGGATAATATGGTGTCCTAAGGGGTCATATGATGTTCTAACATGTGTGGGCTCTTAGGATCTCATATGACCCCTAATGACACCATATGACCTTTAAAGATACCATATGACCCCTAACGACACCATATGACCCCTTAGGACTCTATATGACCCCTTTTAACATCCTACTACACAACATGACCCCTTTAGACAATATGATGTCCTAATGGGTCATATGGTGTTCTAACACATGTGTAGGACCTTAGGACCCCATATGACCCCTAACGACACCATATGATCCCTTAGGACATTATATGACCCCTTTTTACATCTTGGTACACGAGATAACCCATTATGACACCATATGAGCCCTTAGGAGAATATGATGTCCTAATGGGTCATATGGTGTCCTAATGGGTCATATGGTGTCCTAATGGGTCATATGGTGTCCTAAGGTGTCGTATGGTGTTCTAACACATGTGTGGGCCCTTAGGATCCCATATGACCCTTAACACAACCATATGACCCCTTTTAACATCCTAGTACATGGCATGACCCCTTGTGACACCATATGACCACTTAGGACAATATGATGTCCTAATGGGTCATATGGTGTTTTTAGAGGCCATATCATATCCTAAGGGGTCATATGATCCCTAACGACACCATATAAACCCGTAGGACACATATGGGCCCTCAGAACAACATATGACCCCTTAGGGCCATATGATGTCCATATGATTTACTAAGGGGTCATATGGCGTTCTAACACATTTATGGGCCCTTAGGACCCATATGAACCCTAACGACACCATATGACCCCTAACGACAACATATGACCCCTTTTAGCATCCTAGTACATTACATGACAACATATGAACCCTTTAGACAATATGATATCCTAATGGGTCGCATGGTGTTGTTAGGGGTCATATGGTGTCCTAAGGGGTCATATTGTGTTCTAATGCATGTGTGGGCCCTTAGGATCCCATATGACCTCTAACGACACCATATGACCTCTTTTAACATCCTAGTACATGACATGACCCCACATGACACCATATGACCCCTTTAGATAATATGATGTCTTAATGTGTCATATGGTGTCGTTAGGGGTCATATGGTGTCCTTAGGGGTCATATGGTGTTCTAACATGTGTGTGTTAGGATTCCCATAGATACTGAGAGGGGGGAGTGAATTCAATATCAAACTGGTGAATTGAATTTCTTAACTTAAAATATGTAGAACATATTATAACAGTGTACTGGTATGCAAGAAATAATGCAATAAACAGAATTAAAAGCAACCACATGAAAAACACACCATAACACAATGATTTAATGAGGAAACCCGGTGTGGGAAAAACCTCGATGGGATTTGTGACCCACAATATTCACTTACTGGCCAATAAGAGAATATTACTGCTACAAGAGGGGCCTGCACATGTAGGAAGGCCAACTACCTAGAGCTCACTGCTCAATGCAAAGTCTCACTGACTTATAATGATGGATTATACAAATCCAATATCTTGTAGTACTTTAGAATAACATCTATAATGCCAGATCCAGTACCACTTTCTGCTCTGCTTCTTACATAAACCCTTAACCTATAACTCACATAATAGGTCTTCCTTAATTCGCCTAAAAATACAATCTTCTTGCTTTCTTACAAATGTTCTACAATGATCTCTCTTATATAAGAGCCATTTTACAATGCTGCCAAGTCGGCTTACAAAGATTTTACAATAATAAACAAAATACAATATAACAAAAATCCTGTCAGCCTCTGTGTCGGTATGCTTCCTTTCTCTACCGGTGCCAGTGGTTTGATTGCCGATGTAGAGTTTGATCTTGTTAGTGCTGGTGTAATGCCTTTCTGGTGTAATGCCTTGCCGATGCCATAGGATTGTAAGGTTGCCATCAATGACAAAACCTTCAATCACCTACAATGTCTCATTGGAGTGTGCATATGCCAACAATCTCCCCCTTTGGCATTTATGGCAACACTCATGAGAAAATTCAAAAGTGTATCCAAAACTGTAATCCAAAAATGTTTCCAAAAATATGTTACCAAAAATATAAGAGCTCCCCTAGAGTAGATAAGTCTTCTACCGGTTATTTTCTCATACTACTACTCCCCCTTTGGCATCAATGACAAAGGTTGCCAAGATGTTAGTAGAGTTGTAGTCTCACTCAACCTTGTAACTGGGTAGTTACAATTTGAAAAAGATCTGCCAAAATCAAGTTTATACTTTCCATAAACTTCTTGCTATCCTTTATTGTTGTCTCTATTCTTTTAACTATACCGGTGAGGTGTTGCATATGCTCTGCCGGTGTTCTCTGTCCTTGTATTAGTGCCTTAGATATTTCCTTCCATAATGATGCCCGATAGTCCAATCTTGGACTTAGTCTTAGTCTCAAATGCTTTGCCTTATTTACTATTCTCTCCTTTTCTCTTTCTAACTTAAGTAATTCTTCCTCAAAACTAGTTATCCTTTGCTCAAAAACTGATAATGTATCAGGTGAGTTAACAAAATTGTCTGCAAGTTTACTGATTTCATCCTGTACCTTGCTCATTTTCTTATCTATGTCTACTGTCAAAAATTTTGTCTTGCAAGTATCTTTGTATAGAGTTTTAAATTCCTTTAATAAGTTACATAGTTTCGGTAGAAGTGTGTCAAATTCCCTAGTACACTTCTTTATCTGATCTTCAAAGAATTTTTGCTTTTCAATTTCTACCTTATTCTTCAATGTCTCTTCCTTTATTTACTCAATAGTCACTGTGTTCTCAATGATGTATTTACACAAAGTATCAAGTTGTTTTAAAGAATCCTTATTGTCTATGTTACAATTAGGAGCTATTACCTTCAAAATTGGGATTGTGTCATCTATAGCTTTATAAGCCCGTGAACTACAATCTATTATCTTTTTTATGGAGTCCAAAAGTACTTCAGTTACATTTGTTGATTTGTAACTTGTTGAGGAGGAACCAACATTCTGAATTCTGCTGGTGGAGGAAGTAACCAAGCTTGTAGTGACCTCTGGTAGGTCATTCTATGTTTCTATTTCTTTAAGCAATGGTTTTTGATCTACTCCTATTGCCGGTGGCACTGTTTCCATGTGTACCTGTTCTTGTTTCGAAGCTTGTTGCTCTACTTGTCTCTCTATTTGTTGCTCTATTTTAGTCTTAGTCTGAGTCACTACCTATTGCTCTGTTGTATTGTCAATGCTGTCAGTTGCCGGTGGCTCACTAGCCATATCTGTTTTGCCAATTGTTTCTTTATCTATCACAATGTTGACCTTTTGTGTATCAACATCAACTATGTATAGTACCTCAAGATTAGGATTTGTATCCTCTATGTCCATACTCTCATCTGCCAGTTGATATTCAGTAGTTTTTACCACTGATGCAATTTGAGGCAGTGGGGATAAGTTATCTTTAACTTTGATACTCAGAGGTCCACCAACCTTTCCTTTTCCTTTGTCTCTCTCCTTCTGGTATACCTTTATTGGTTTGGGGTTCCTATATTCTTCCTATTTTTCTTTCTCAACAAGAAATATGTCCCTTGCATTTTCTATTTCCTCTGTTACTTCATTCACTCTTCCAACCATTAATGCAATATGCCGATGTGTAGTAGAGAATACTGACCAGTTGGCTTCTGTAATTAAGTCATCTATCTCCTTAGGTGAGTTTACTGGATAAACAACAAGTAACTTTTAAATTTTGATTTTCTTATCAAGCTCTACAACAACTTGTCTTCTTGCTTCCAGTCTTTTGAACAATTCATTTGGTAGATCATCTATTACTTCCATTAAGAACTTCTTATAGATGTCCATGTGTAAGATAACATTGTTTTCAACTTGTTCTTTGTCATCTGCTGACAGTGTATCATAGACCTTTCCTATGTTTTTGAGTTTCCCTTCCTCTGTGATTTCATATAGCAATTTGTCAAGAGGGGCCAAGTTTTGTTTAGTCTTCTTCTTCTTTGGTGTCATCTTTTTCTTTGGTGTTGTCTTTCTAACCGGTGACCTTACTGCCTATTGTTTTTGTCTAGTCCTTCTAGGCGAAGGTGTGGATGTTGGTGAAGGATCCCTTTTCCTTACAACTCTTTTGAAAGCTGTAGACATGTCACTTTCTGAAGAAGTAGCTACCGGTGATAGGTGAGTCTCGGGCTGTAGAGTTTCTAACTCATCCTCAGTGATACCGGTTTGTTTCAATACATCTTCTTTAATAACCTTAGCCTATCTAGAACCTCTTCTCACAACTGCTTCAACCTTTTTCACTCTCTTCTTAGATTGAATTTGTTTTTCTATGGTTTTAGCACTAGCAAATACTTCTTCCTTTGGTTCATTTGGTGCTTCCAGAAGTGCTTTAGCATAAGTTTCAATTATATGATCACCAGTCTCATAACCCATCTCTGTTACCCAAATTGTTCTTGGGATGACTGCTTCCATCCATATCTCATCCTTTTTGATTACAAAACATATATCATCTTTGTATTTGTTGACAATTTTCTATGATAGTCTAATTCTTTTGTTCATCCTGACCTTTAGCGCTTGAAAATAGTCATGAAGGTTCTTTTCTTTGTTCTCACCCATGTTGTTGAATAAGTCTGTCAACTGTTTTCCTACCAATATATCTAATCCAAGATTCTTATGGCCAATACCGGGAACCTGTTTAGTTATGTGTAGCATCAAGCATACAAGTAGATTTCCAAATCTAAAATTTCCTTTCTTATCCTTCTTGATTTTGCCTAAGTTACCAATCAACTCATCTTTTAACCATTCACATACATCAATTTTCACATTGTCTTTAACCATGTCATAAGCACTTTTAATGCATAAACTAGAAACTGAGTTAAGTTTGTTTGCATGAGTTGCTTTGTACCCTAAAATCATGCTAACAAATCTCACATTTATATCAGTCACATCATTAACTCTTAGAGACCTTTTGTCTAATGTTGCACCAGTTAAGTTCATTACTAGGTCATTGGAGACCTTCTTGGTTTTGTCTGGTCTGTTACCAATGCAAGGTAACCATGTTACTACTTTGATAGCTTCCTTTGTTATTTTGTGTACTGAATCAAGCCAAAAGAATGAACCATGTACCCTGCTTAAAACTATCCTAATCACCTCCTTGGGAAATTTGGGAATGCAAAGGATTTTAGTGAATCCTAGGGTTTCAACAATTTTATGTTCTGGTTTTACATTATCAAAATTGTCACATATAACAGTCTTATACATGCTTTTGATTTCTTCATCTCCTAATTCCTCTATGTTGCAGTGAATATATATTCAGGGATCTTCTGCGAAAACAACTCCCTTTGGAATTTGGGAGAAAGCACCTGCATTGTCATCTTTCTCAGCTACCTCGGGAACTAGTTGAAATGCCTAGGGAATTTTATAACCTCGACTATTGTAGGGTTTGCTATGAATTCAGGTGCAAAGGAGTATGCCATGATAAATACTTTTTTTTGCCTTTTGGATGGATTGATTTCTGAAGTGCTTTGCCTCTTTGCTCGAAATCCCTTAGCTCTTCAAATTTCACGCTCTTCCAATGTTTAAAATCTCGATGAAGTGAAATGGAGCCAAAACCACAAATTTATAATGTTTATTTTACCATCTACCACATTTAATGCATGTTGGTTAAGTAGTCACTTAACATTGTCTACCAATATAGAAGTAATTTCCAACTTCTCACCATTAATGGAGGGAATTATAGCATATCTCATTGATTTCCAAACCCTCAAGAAAATTTTCTTCAATTTGATGAAGAGCTTCCTATCGATGGAGTATTACTTTGTCCTACCGGTGAAGCATCACTCTGTCCTGCCGGTGAAGAATTGATTGGTTCTACTGGTGGAGGAGTATTCCCAACAATATTTAGGTCTGACTTTGTAATCCATTGTTTTGATAATTCTTTCTTAACCTCTTCAACCTTTTCTTTACCTTTCAAGCTAGAACTTTTGTTGTCTGCTGGTAATCCTTTACTTCTACAGAATTTTGCAATATGTCCAATCTTGTTACATGCATAACAAGTCACATTATTCTTCTAAATAGCTTTCCCATAGCCTATGTCGATTTGTGTTCTACATTGATTAGATAGGTGTCCAAATCTTCCACAAACATAACATCTCACATTTATTCTTCAATTTTTCAGATTTGTGACCAACTTTGTTGCATTTTGAACATTGACCGGTGGGTGTGTTGATATTTTGATAATTTCTAGATCTACATTCATTTTCTCTATGACCATACTTATTATAGTTAAAGCATTTTCCATTGAATTTATAAGCATTAGGTTGCCTTACTAGTTTGCTATGATCCTATGTGTTTGCAGTACTAGAGCTTTCACCAACTTCAAAGGCAATTCCAGAAGTGTCACCTTTAGGTTTTTGATTCTTCAGCAAGTTACCAAGTTCCTCTGAGCTTTTCTTGAATTTCTCTTTATGTTGATTTGCATTATCTAGTTCTCTTTCTAAGACTTCTTTCTGCCTCATCAGTTCATTGGAGTCATTCAAAGTGTGCATCAGATCTGTCTTCAACAAATCATTTTCATAACTAAGTCTTGTGTTTTCATTTGCAGCATCACTTAGTCTTCTAGTCAAATCTTCTTCATTCTTCTTTCTATCTTCAATTTCTTTACAAAATCTCATAGTCATATCCTGCATCTCATTCTTTGTTGTCATGCTCTCTTGTTTTAGCTTGTTTATCATATCATTAAGAGTTTCTTTTTCATCATTCTCATTTTGGATCTTTTCACAAAGTTCTCTTCTCTTGTTTCTTGAAATGGTAAGATTTTCTTGAAGTGCCTGAATGATATCCTGAGCTTCCTTTAGATCATCTTCTAGTTTGATATTTTTTAATTTCTTTGCATCATAGTCTGAAAGAGCTGCTTCTAGTTGCTTCATCAGATTTTCCATATCTACTGGTGTCAAGATCTTCCTCAAGCTGTTAGGCTTCTGAAAATAGAGGACCATGCTTTAATACCAATTGTTAGGATTCCCACAGATACTGAGGAGGGGGGGTGAATCAGTATCTAACTGGTGAATTGAATTTCTTAACTTAAAATATGTAGAACATATTATAACAATGCACCGGTATGCAAGAAATAATGTAATAAACAAAATTAAAAGCAACCACATGAAAAACACACCATAACACAATGATTTAACGAGGAAACCCGGTGTGGGAAAAACCTCGGTGGGATTTGTGACCCACAATATTCACTTACTGGCCAATAAGAGAATATTATTGCTACAAGAGGGGCCTACACATGTAGGAAGGCCAATTGCCTAGAGCTCACTGCTCAATGGGAAGTCTCATTGACTTACAATGATGGATTATACAAATCCAATATCTTGCACTAATTCAGAATAGCATCTATAATGCTATATCTAGTACCATTTTCTTCTCTGCTTCTTACATAAACCCTTAACCTATAATTCGCATAATAAGTCTGCCTTAATTCACCTAAAAATACAATCTTCTTGCTTTTTCACAAATGTTCGACAATGATCTCTCTTATATAAGAGACATTTTACAATGATGCCAAGTCAGCTTACAAAGATTTTACAATGATAAACAAAATACAATATAACAAAAATCCTATCGGCCTCTGTGTCGGTATCCTTCCTTTCTCTGTCGGTGCCGGTGGTCTGAGTGCCAGTGTAGAGTCTGATCTTGTTAGTGCCAGTGTAATGCCTTGCCAGTGTAACGCTTTGCTGGTGCCATAGGATTGTAAGGTTGCCATCAATGACAAAACCTTCAATCACCTACGATGTCTCATTGGAGTGTGCATATGCCAATAGTGTGGGCCGTTAGGACCCCATATGACCCCTAACGACACCATAGGATTGTAAGGTTGCCATCAATGATAAAACCTTCAATCACCTACAATGTCTCATTGGAGTGTGCATATGACAACAGTGTGGGCCCTTAGGACCCCATATGACCCCTAACGACACCATATGACCCCTTTTAACATCCTAGTACATGACATGACCCCTTATGACACCATATGACCCCTTAGGACAATATGATATCCTAATGGGTCATATGGTGTCGTTAGGGGTCATATGGTGTCCTAAGGGGTCATATGGTGTTTTAACACATGTGTGGGCCCTTAGGACCCCATATGATCCCTAATGACACCAGATGACCCCTTAAGACACCATATGACCCCTTTTAACATCCTAGTACATGATTTGACCCCTTATGTCACCATGTGACCCCTTACAATAATTTGATATCCTAATGGGTCATATGGTGTCATTAGGGATCATATTGTGTCCTAAGTGGTCATATGGTTTTCTAACACATGTGTGGGCCCTTAGAACCCCATATGACTCCTAATGATACCATATTTCCCCTCAGGATTCCATATGACCCCTTAGGACCATATGATGTCCATATGGTGTCCTAAGGGGTCATGTAGTGTTCTAACACATGTGTGGGCCCTTAGGACCCCATATGACCCCCATATGACCCCACATGACCCCTTTTAACATCCTAGTATGGGTATGTGCAGGATCATGGTGGGCCAAACAAGCACTTAAGTGACAATGAAAATTAGAAAAAATAGAGTTAGGAAACTTGACTTAAAATTTTGAATAAGTTATCAATAGTATTTCAAAAATATGTAAGAATAGAATCTATAGCAAATTGAATGTAGTTTCTAAGCTACTAGTTTGTTTTTTGAAAAAAAAAAATCTATTTGACAAAAAATTGAAATTTCAATGTAGTAGTACTTAAATTTTAGGAAAAAGATAAGGAGTAGGTGTTTGTCTAACCACCCTAATCAAAGTCAAATCATAATAATTTTTTATAAGATTTTAGCTATAAGTAGAAGACTCATGTCCAGATGTGACACATATTTTTTTATATTTTTATTTGAAAATTAATAATTAATTATGATTTTTTTACTGTAGCTTTTTAAAACTATTAAAAACTTGTATGTCTGACCACCATAACTTGGTCAAAACTTTTTGGCATTTAATTTTCTTTTTTTAATCCTATAGTATATGAAACATAAAATGTGACGCATGTTTCAGATTCAAAAAATGTGATACAATTTGAAAGTTATAGATATTTTTCAATCAGTCTATCATCAAAAATTTAGTCAGAATATCGCCACCTTTTGGCCCCTTATGATCCTGCACATACCTGTACACCACATGATCCCTTGTGACACCATATGACCCCTTATGACAATATGGTGTCCTAAGGGGTCATATTGTGTTCTAACACATGTGTGGGCCTTTAAGACCCCATATGACCCCTAACGACACCATATGACCTCTTAGGAGACCATATAACCCTCGAGGACACCATAGAACCTCTTAGAACAAAATGATGTCCGAATGGGTCATATGGTGTCCTAAGAGGTCATATGCTATCCTAAGAGGTCGTATGATGTTTTAATGTAGGTGTGGGACCTTAGGACCCCATATGACCCCTAACGACATCATCTAAACCCTTAGGACACCATATGGCCCCTGAGGGCACCATTTTGACCCCTTAGGACTATATGATGTCCAAATGGTGTCCTAAGGGGTCATATGATGTTCTAACACATGCATTTCCCCTTAGGACCCCATATGAACCCTAATGACACCATGTGATACATCAGAACCCCATATGACCCCTTACAACACCATATGACCCCTAACAACAATATGATATCCTAATAGGTTATATAGTGTACTAAGGGGTCATATGGTTTTATAACACATGTGTGGCCCCTTAGAACCCCATATGCCCCCTAATGACACCATATGACCCCTTAGGACATGATATGACCCCTTATCTCCCTATCCTAAACAAGGTACTAGATATTGGATATTATCAAATATCCAATATCTTTTATTATTAACATATTAATAAGAAAATTCATAATTTATATTATTAATATATTTAAATATATTATAATATTAATATATAACATGTATATTATATATTAATATATTATATAATAATACTATACAATATATAATAACATACTAAATATTATTAATTTTATTCACAATAAAAATTGTACAAATTGGAAATCAGGTTATTATCTAATATCCGATTTTAATCCGATATTTGATTTCTCTGACAAAAATTTCAAATCTTGATATTTGGCTCGCATTTGCATTGGGATTTGGCTAGGAAATGCCAAATCTGGAAAGTCAACAAACAATAATGTGTTTTTGAGTGTTCCTTGTTTTTTTAGACTTCGCTCTGGTAGCTAACGACTTTTTTTTAAGCCGAAATTGATGAAATGAAATGGGTTTCCTAAGGACATTCTCATCTTTCTAACAATATAAGGTTTTCCTTAGCTTGACTTTAATGAATAATTAATATTTAATTTCTAATTGAATTCTCACTAAACTCTTAATTGATAGGCTAATTGAAAAACATCCATAAATTTCAAACGGTATCAAATTTTTTGAATCCAAAATATGTGTCACATTATATGCTTCACCTACTATAGGATAAATAAATAAAAATTTAAATTTCATAAAGTTTAGACCAAGTTAAGGTGGTCAGACATATAAGTTTTTCAATTTCTGAAAAGTTGTAGTAAATTATTTACCTCAAAAAAATTATAAAAAAATGTGTGTCACATCCAAACATGAGTCTTCTACTGATATTAAAAATATTATAAAAAATAATTATGATTTGATTGTGGTTAGGGTGGTCAAACATACACCTACTTCTTATCTTTTTCTTGAAATTTTAGTACTATTGCATTGAAATTTCAAATTTTCATCAAATAGATTTCTTTTTTTTTTTTTTTTTCAGAAAACAACTAGTAGTTGAGAAACTACATTCAGTTTTCTATAGATTCTCTTCTTACATATTTTTAAAATAATGATTGAAAATTATTCAAATTTTTACATCAAGTTGCCTAACTCTATTTTTTTTGAAATTTCATTGCCACATAAGGGCTTGTTTTGGCCCACCATGATCCTGCACATACCCATCAATGTGATCCCCTAATTATTATAGTTCTCATTAATAGACATGGAGTTAGGTGTACTTTAATTGATAATGGAAGAAGTCTTAGTTTTTGTAGCATAAATCTATTATATAAAACTAATATGGATACCTCTCTTATTCAACTAAATTCTCTCTCTATTCATGGATTTGATAATGTTTGTAGACAGTCACTAGGTACAATCATACTAACTATCATGGTAGGACATGTGACTTTAGCCATGCATATCCACATCATTCCTAATAATCTCATATACAACCTTCTTCTAGGTAGACCATGGATTCATTATATGAAAGTAGGCCTATCTACTCTTAATCACACAATATTTATACATGGAAATAAATTATAAAGAATGAAATTTGATTAAAATATGTATAGTGGTGTCTATCTAAGAGCGGGGTCTATTTCTAATATTAATGCTATGATTCTATCTATAACCAAAGATGACATGTTGTCTCCTATTGATTATGATTTCACAAAGGATGATTAGGGTCCATTAGACATTACACCCTCCTTTTTGGATGATACAAAGTCCTTGAACTTATTTTCAAAGAATTGAAGGAGCCTTGTGTTTCATTTGTCCAAGATAATTCTAAATCTCTTCCTAATACTTTTTCTTCTTTTAACACATGTCTTGATGATGACTGAAGCTCTTTAGATTTCATCCCTCATGGACCAATTGAACCTAAGAGTAAACCTTCTCATATTGACATTTAAATAACCAACAAGGATCCTACATTTTATTTAGAGACACACTATAGGGTTGGATTTAAAATTATTATAAACTTGGATACAATAAAAAATAGTTTAGGATGTATGGAACAGAGTATTGGGGCTCCTATGAAACCTACATTACACTTTTCTAAAGAGGGTTAACGATTAAACCCTCCTTCTCTATTTCCTAAAGCCTTTATGTCTTCTTCTTATGAGTGGAAAACCTCTCTCTATAAGAGAAAGAATCGATTTCTTCTCCTTACCTTCCATCTAAAAATAAAATATTTTGTTGATACTTCTTAAATCTAACTTTCTTACTCTTCTTCCTCCAAAGCGTAAGAAATTTCATAAACATAATCAAACAAGTCTTCCCTTTTGTGTGTATCATCTATATTGGAAATGACCATTACACTAATGAATGTCAAGCCTTGAAAAGTAAAATACAGTAACTTGTCAAATCTGGAATCATTCAAATGACAAGTGATAATGAGTTTCACCATTTTCCTATCCATTCTAAAAAACATTTCTATCTATTATGTTTCTCTTCACTATGTGATATGTGTAGATTTATATGCGGGATAATTGTCATTGATGGTGGTACAATCTCATGTCCAACCTTTTTTTATAGGGTAAGAAATATAATAGTCTCTAGTGTGGTTTTAATCACCTACACATTGGGAGAATATACAAATTATTTTAATTTAGGCATTCTTGCTAGAGGATTTACTCTCCTTTTTCTTGGGAGGTGTACATCCTTTCTTTAAGATCTCCTCTCCTTCTCTCCTGTGTATCCTTGTTTACACATATCCTTTGTTTTGTGGAGGTAGGTATCCTTAGATAAGGATCTTCTCCTCTCTTTGCCTCTTTGATATCTATGTATCCTAATAAGGACCCCTTTACCCTTGTTGCAAGATGTTCCTTTACAATGATCTCTTCTCCATTTGAAGATTTACATCCTCTATAAGGATATTCTTCCTAGAATGGAACACATGCATTTTTGAAAAGGATATATCCTTGGTGTTGAAGGTGGTTATACTTGATATTAATCTCTATCTTCTTTAAGATATCGACATAGACTTTATATGTTGACATCTTAAGGGGGGCATATGAGGCTTCATTGTTTCTTATAGTTTTTAATTAATGTACTCTCAAAGTGGTGGTGTTGTGATGTATAGTGACCCCTAAGGCATTGTTAACAATCTATCTCTAGCAAATTTCCTAACATAGAGCCTTTGTTTGATCATCTAGCATAACGCAACTTACTAGCTTGATGCTTTTTTGAACATGTTTATGCTTTCTAAGGTATTGGTTAACTAGAATGGTGAGGCTTGCTAATTTGATAATTATTTTTTATACTTTCTAAGGTATTGGTTGTTGGTAGTGGGCTAGCATCCCTCGCAGAGATTCACGAAATGATTTAACAACCTCTTGTGGATTCTATAAGTCTAGTGGTTGTATCGGGCATTGATAGGTCGATCTTTTGGCCCAACAATAACCCTAGCTTGTAACAAGTGGTATCAAAGCTTGGTCACAGGTTTGAATCACACATTCCACAATGAGTGATGTTGGGAGGGGGATTGTTGGTAGTGGGCTAGTGTCCCTCATGGAGATTCACGACATGGTTTAACATCCTCTTGTAGATTCTATAAGTCTAGTGGTTGTATCAGACATTGATAGGTCGATCTTTTGGTGCAACGGCAACCCTAGCTTATAACATTGGTTGTCTAACATACCACAACTTATTAGCATGATCATTGTTGTTGTTTACTCTTTTTGAGGTGTTTATGTCCTAGTATAGTGTGGCTTACTAGTGTGATCATTTTTTGTAATATGTGAATCATCTAACATAACACAATTTGTTGGCTAATGAAATTCATGCCATCTCTATGGACCCATATCATAACACAATTTTCTAGTTGATGGACCATGGATCCTCCTCTCTTCTAATAGTGTATGCTCTTTCCTCTTTCGATAATTCCATTTGTGCATTTGCAATAACAGTTTGAGAGTGATATTAGTGGTTGAGTCAACCTTTGTATCAATGTGTCTTCACCTAGTTGACTTGGAACATTTTTTTTGCTTTGTACATTTGTATCTTTCTTAGAATTATTTTTTTGTGCATTGATAGGATCCTAAGCTTGGGGGATTGTACATCCCTCAATTTAGTGTCATCCTTTCCCTACATTGTCTTTCTCTCAGTATTTGTACTTTACCATGGCTATGAGCACAATTTCAAACTCCTAGTAAAGTAGGGCCTAAATCTAGTGCAACAAATGTATCCCTTTACAATTTCACACTCTATTTGGAATCTATTTTAGTGCTAATTTTTATATCATTTTAAGAAAGTATTTGGACCCTATTGTACTCTAGATTTTAATTATTAATCTCATAGTTTAACTATCATCAAATACTCAAATTAGGACTAGATCAACATAAAAATCCTAGAAATCATGATTCCCTTTTAGATGCCCTATTTTGATGGGATAAGGGTGCCCAACACTCATGTTTCCCCAAAATTACTTGAAATTGCTATCATTGATAGTATTAGCCTTCACACTTTGAATTATGATCTCAATTTTTATACTTAACCATTTTATGTCAACCTAAACTTGAAAATAACCTTGTGAAACCTATATAACTCACATCCTCTATCATTCATAAAGATAATTTATAAGAAAAATAAATCAATCCACATTCTACATCATCAAAGAGTAGATATGATTACATTGAGTAGCAAGCTACAACAACTTACAATCATGTATGATTTCATGATTGATTATGTTTTGTTACATGTTATTGTATCAACACTTGATGGACTTTTCTAGACAACATTTCAACACCGCCATTTCCATTCCCATGTTATAATCATTTTAATTGATGTTTAGCCTCTATCATATTGTGGATAATCTCTCTTTTCATCAATCGTAGTTATTGTGGAGTTGGGAACACCAATGCGGGGTTTGGCTATGCAATCCCCTATAAAATGCAAGTATTTTTTCTCTTTTTTGTGTGTGCACACTCTAATCCAATAGCATAGAGTGTTATAGGAGTGCAAAGAAGATTGTGGCAGACATCCCTAGTTTTTAAATAGATAGAAACACTAGGAATAAGGTGCCCAACACTCATTTTGAACAACTTTTTGGCTACATTTTTCAGAGATAGACCTATAGGACCTCTTCACAAAGTTTCTACTCTTTTTTGTCAGTTTAGACACTCCTAGGACTAGTGTTCCCAACACCCATGTTTGGCACTTTTGGCCTCAATTTGCAAATCTAGGTTCCCATTTGAGTCCTACCAAATTTGGCTCACCATGTTTTTTTTCTATTTTTTATTTCACTGTTATTCCTAAATGTCATTTTCCTATTACTTAATCTAAGTTCAATTGAACACACTTCACAATCTTAAATCCATTGCACTAAAGGAACATAAATCCTAGTCTTTATCTCTCCTATTAGGAAAATAATTGAACCTATTTATGTTTCCAATGATATGCAATAATATTTGAGATCTTAGTTTGCATCCATAGGCCTAGGATCTCATTCCATACATATCACTATGATTATTTGAATTTTATCTTTTGAGAAATAGTTGGTAATTACAATGTACATATATAGGAAAACCTAGTTCTCTGGAATGGAAAATATATAATTTAATTAATCTTCTGGGGTCTGTATTCATTATGACAACCAAATTTACCTTCATTTCCCCAGTAGTCTCATAAAATTGCAACCCTAGCAATTTTTGACTGCATTAGGGTCCTCACACATGCAAATTCAAATCCTCTAGCCTGATTGGAGACCAAAGATTGCTCAGCTCGCGGAAACAACTTCTTTCTTGGCCTTTGCATCACCCCATCTGCACTCTGCCCTAGAGAAAGGAGTAGGACGGGGGTGTGGTGGCACTGTCCCCCCTTGGATAGGGGTGTGGTTCCCTTGTCCTCCCAGGTTAGGGGCGTGGTGCCCCTGTCCATGCCCTATTTTGGGGTAGGACCCATCCTAGGCTTGCATTATTGGTTGTGCACCGAGTGGGAAACTCTCGCAATGTTGGCCTGTGATGAAATTCAAATCCACTAACATGTATTTAAGGGGGCATTCATCCTCTCATTTACATAAGTGGGATAAATGGGAAGTTTACATGAGATCAAACATTCAAGAGCATTGAAGCATTCTTTTCTAGCATTGAGCATTCTCAAGTCTCCATCCAAGGCTAGGTGTTGCATTCAAGTCAAGGATTCAACCATTGAAAATAAGATTGACTCCAACATTCAATTCCATACAAGCATTTGTATCAACATTGCTATTGCAACCTCCCCTGAGTTGATTTACAATTTAGTCTTTCGTTTATATCTACTTGCAATTACTTTCTTTCATTACTTGGTTAATTCCAAAACTGGAGTTTGACCTAAAGGCAAACCCCCAATCCCAACCCATTTTCCTCTCTTTTCTTTATATAGGTTGTAGGTGTGCAGTTGTACTTTCAGATTTAGACTTTATTTGTAGAGGCGGAAAAACCCTTTTCATTTCGTGGATTTTTTGGAGGACCGTGTACATTCCTGCCATGGTCTGGACAACTTTTCCTCAAATTCGTAGGGCAACTTCATCTTGACATTTTACTGCCAGATCTAGGTGCACAGGTTCATCCCATATTCTGATCTTAAGTTATAATTAGTTTTTCATCACTTTTACACTACATAGTTCAATCAATTCCCTTTCGTTTCAAACAAGGAAGAGGGGATCAACTTAGCATTCCTAATTCATTCAAAATTCAATCTACTATCTTCATGTGGAGAGATTGAATCTAGTGAATTATCCTCTCCCCTTCTTAATGTAACATGGTAAAAAGTGCTTGAATGGTAATCAATAGTGAAATTCTCATCTCTCTTTGAGGGAAAGGGTAGTTTCCTTCTTGATCTATCATTCATCATTTTTCCACCATTACATTTTGGTGAAGCCAACATCTTTCATGCTTTCCTTTGAACAACATTGCTTATTTTTCATTTACAAGTTTCAACTTTCTGCAAACTTAGTGGTTAATTTATAAAAAACCCTAGTTTTTTAAATTAAAATTGAACTTGTGTTTGTAAAAATTGCTTGTGGTTATCTTAGATCTGAAAATTATTTTGATTGTAAAATTCAATTTTTTCCCTGTCTTGTTTAATTCGCAATTAAAATTTATAAAATTAAGAGGTTACTTGTTAAAACCCTAATTTTTCAAAAATCATCTTGAACTTGTGCAAAAATTGGATTTCTTTTTAAATTTCAGTTTTTTGATTGTTCTCAGATTTGTCTTCAATCCTAAAATTCAAATTTTCAATTTCCCCCCTTTTTCCCCAAAATTCAGATTTCAAAATTACGTGGTTAGGTCATCAAACCCTAATTTTTAAAATTAATTTTATTTACTTTCAAATTTCTAAACATTTTCCAAGGTGTCCCTATCCATTAGGTTTGACCCTTTTCAAAATTGCAATTCAATTCCTCTTTTTTCTTCAAAACCCTAGCAAGGTCTTATTTTCACATTTGCGCCTTCATTTTGCCCATTTAAAAATCTTAAAATTTGCCAATTTTTGGGGGTTATCTTTAAAATCATTGTAATATCCATCCCTAAAAATTTTGAAAAAAATTGGTTTGACCATGTGCATTCCTGCCACGATCCTTGACTTTTTTCGAGAAATTTCGAGAGATTGTTAAGACTGTATTTAATAGCTTAAATCTAGAAGATTGGCTAATTTTATCAATTTTTGATCCCTCTAGAATTGTAAATACCTTCAAAATTCAACATTTCAAATTTCAAGATTTTTTTTAAAATTAAGAGGTTAATTATAGTATGCCCCAATTTTAAAAGTTCTAATTTTAAAATTAAGTGGTATTCCCTCGGTCCTAATTTTAAAATTCCGATTTCCTTTCATTTTTGGAGATTGTGTCATCCTCTTCCCCCAACAAAGTCCAAATTGTGTAATCATTATTTCCTTCCATTTTGCATTACTCAATTTTGTAAGCTTTGTTCCACAATTCAAAATTCAAATTTTCCCTATAGTGCATGAGTTTTACCACTATTAGTCCTACCTATCCTATTCCCATTAGACAAAGCAACATAATTAAGGCTTTCCAAGGTTTAATTATCGAGGAGATAGAGCCTAATTTGGATGACTTCTTTAATGAGGAGCATGCTAATTCTTCCCATCCTAATCATGTGCCTATTCGCCCCATTAATGAATCCCATGATGAAGAAGAAGCTTTAACGAGGGTTTCTTTAAATCAACTTTCCACATTGGACAATCCATTTGATAGCTTTCAACAATGGATGTCCCAAGAATATCTTAACAGTGAAGCTCTTCCATTAATTGAAGGTCTTAAATGTATGCTTCAAAGTGATAAGAATGGAATTGATATATTGCATGGCATTGCACATATTGTTGATTCTACTATCATGCCTATCAAGAGTTGTGTCGAAACCTTAGGTTATTCACAACCTTCAACACAAGTCAATTCTTCTATTCCTTTGACTAATCCTATGACTAGTATTCCTACTTTCACATCCAACATCATGGCTACTTCAACTCAAAATGTCATCCCTACAACCATTGGTCATGCGGGAAATCCTTCTTCTTCATTTAATCCTCCATTGTTACCTATGTCTTCCATGAGTGTTCCTATTACCATTGAATTTGACACAAGGGGGAAATTCCTTCAACAACTTTATTCCTCCTTTAGGTGTCCCTTTTCCTACCCAATCATCACCTATGCCTACTTATCATAATGTCCCACCACCTTATTCTTAGTCCATGCCTTCTTTCAATAATATCACACCACCTTCTCAATCACCTATGTCTAAATTCAATTCTTCTACCGAAATGACAATTAACAATCTTACTCAAACCATGTCTTCCTTACAACAACAAATTGCTTCCATGAGTCAATCCAAGTTTAGTGTGCCCACCTTCGATGTTGTGATCCCACTTTCTCTTGATATTGTTAAATTTGTGCCACCTAAACATGTTGGGATCCCTCGATTAGAACTCTATAATGGAAAAGGTGATCCTCTTACATATGTCAAAACATTTCAAACCTTGTGTACTGATTTTTCTTATAACCAAAGATTGCTTTTAAAATTGTTTACAAGAACACTAAGAGATAAGGCCTTACAATGATATTTCTCTTTTCCTTCTTATTCTATCACTTCTTTTTTCTAAGTTTACTTCCTTTCCACAGTTGTGCCCAACGCTCCACAATTATCAATTTGTTGTGATTCAAATGGAGTAATCCACTCCTATGGCTCTGAGTGATAAGGGGGAGAGTGCTCAACAACCATTTGCGAAGTTCAAAACAACAAAAATCTTCATCAAGTTTAATGATCCAATCAACAACAACCATGTGAATGCTACAACGGGTGTGCCTTCTATTTCTAAATTTTTCCAAAGAGAAAGACAATTTACTTCCTTGAATGAATCTTTACATAGTATTATGTCTCATTTGTTGCACAAAAATGTTATCAAACTACCTCCTATAAAACAAATTGATCCTTCCAAACTTGCATCTCCTTATTTTGATAACAATTCCTTTTGCCAATTTCATCGTCAACCTGGTCATGATACTGAAAAATGTTTTGTATTGAAGAATAAGATTCAAGACTTGATTGATAATAATACTAAATTTGTGGCAAGTGTGAATGATAAAGGGAATAAATCAGTAGCTCCTCCTAATCAAAATCTTAATATTTTCACTGATCCCTTTCCATCTCATACCTCTAACGTTATTTAGATTGTGCCTAATCCTCTATCTTCTAAATAATTCACCTCTATGGCTCCAAACTTGGTTAATATGGTAAAAACACAAGATATGCCTAAGGATCCCTGTATTACATTTGACCCTAGTGAGACCATTAGAGCACCCGATGGCCCTTTATACATAGTTGCAAAGGTTAAGGATATCCCTTGCCGTGGTGCTCTTATTGATCCCTCTTGCATGGTTAATGTCATAACTGAAGAGTATCTTTTCACTTTACAATTGCATAAACCAATCTATGATGCTTCTAATGTGGTTGTGAAGTTATTATATGGCTTCTCTTGTCCTACCATTGGTTCTATCACCCTTCCTATTGAAGTTCATACTAAATCCATGGATGTTGACTTTGTTATCATACCTTCTTGTGAGCAATTCCGTGTGATGTTGGGCTATCCTTGGCTGTCTTCCATGAAGGTTATTTCTTCTCCAATCCACAAGTATCTTAAATTTTTTCACAATGAAGAAATCATGACTATGAACCATAGATTATTTTGTCTTTTCAAAAGAAGCCCTAGTTTTCCTATTGATCTCTTTTGGCCTAAATAATTTCAATCTCTTCCATCAAGGAGTGATGCTCTTTTTCAATCTTATCAAAAATGGAAGAATGATATGATCTTATCCTTAAGTCAACCTAGATCACCAACACTTCATATTCCTATTATTCTTTAAGATGAGGTTCTGAACACCTTTCAGATAGAACTTATCTCCCTCCTAAGGAAGATTGTCCACCTACTCCTATGGACGTGACTTTACCTTCTCTCAAGGAGAACAACAATATTCTTCCTAAGGTTAGACCTATACCTCCTCCTCATGACGGACTTGGTCTCCTTCCTACACTTAATATTCCTCCTTTCTATGACGTAGTTCCACCTCCTTCCTCTTATCGAGAGAAGAGGACTATTTCTCCTATTGTTCAGTCAAAAAGACTTCAACCCAAACCTTCAACTATCAAGGAGAAAAACATTCCTACTTTTTAAAATGTTCCTCCTTCTCAGCCTTCCACTAAGACTCGACAAAATTTTTGTGCAAGAGAACACCAACAAAGACATCATGTTCAAGCTCATGAAGCTATCAATCACAATAATCAATCTCCTCAGACTCTGATAGTTGACATGATTCCCTTTTCTCCTAAGCAAGATGTTCAACCAACATCTCCAAATCATAACTTGCATAAAACATGTGATGGTTTTACTCCTATTCATGTTCTTGCTCCTCTTTCTCTAAAATTTGATGAAGAAATGGGTGAGAATGTTATTCATAATGGCGATACAACTCCTAATGCTTCTGACAGTATGAGTATGTTGATGTGGACAAGCATTTATCAGATGATTTTAAAAAAACCCTAATCCTAGCTCCTCGAATAGAACAAAGTGACTTACAACATGAGCATAGTCCTTGTTTGGATCTGTGATAGCTCCATCTGCTATGCTCTATATCGCTCCTTTGGCATGTTGGTCGCCTTCCCGAAATAGTGATTAGCAAGATTGAGAGGCGGATGTCGTGCTAGATTAGCAATATTAGAACTCCAGATCCTCTCTCTCTCCTTTCTTTCTCTTTGTGACCATTCTTCTATGTGTATCCCTATTCTTCTATTGTCCCCTTAATGTCTACTTGGGGATGATGCAAAGCATTAAGATCTTTTCTTGGTCTCTTTCATGTTGACTCTAAATACTCTTGTCTTCCCTTTCTTCCAAGGAAGTTTCCTTTCTTTGAGTAATTACGATTATTATATGCATATACATACATGATATATATTAGTTATCATATAGCATACTGACCTTGAGGAAAGTGACACTACCTCATGGTTTGTCTTCATTATCCTTGGGTTTATTCCTTGATGGGGGGCTAAATCCTTGCAATAACGTGCTCCCTTCCTTCTCTCTTTGGTGTATCCTACCTTAAAGCAATCACTCTCAATAAGGAACACATAATCGCTTTAATGTGGGGGCATACACTCTGCTCATACTTTCCTTCTTGTGATACTTAGAATTACTTAGTGAACTTTGTTTTTCTTTGTAATCTTTTGTATCATTGCTTTCATGACTTATAGTGAAGGGAACTTTGCCACTTGCAGTCATGGTTCTCCCCTTCTCAATCTTCCCTTTTAATTTCTCAATTGAAGTCATAAGATTTTAAGTTTATTGGGGGCTTGGTGCATCTTGCCTCCTTGACGTGGTAAAAATCTTTCAATCTTGTTTCCTTGAACTTTACCGATAGTATTGGCGTACGCTTACACTTCCGCTAAAGTGGGGGATAAATGCAATGTCATAAAATTGTGACCCTCGAAATTTTTGACTACATTAGGGTCCTCATGCATGTGAATTCAAATCCTCTAGCCTGATCGAAGACTAGAGATTGCTCAACTTGCAGAAACAACTTCTTCCTTGGCCTCTACATCACCCCATCCGCACTCTGCCCTAGAGAAAGGGTTAGGACAGGGGCACGGCACCACTTTCCCCCCTTGGACAAGGGCATGGCACCCATGTCCCTGCCCTATTTTGGGGCATGACCCTTCCTAGGGTTGCATTGTTTGTTGTGCATTGGGCCGAAAACTCTCTTGATGTTGGCCCGTGATGAAATTCAAATCCACTAACATGTATTTAAGGGGGCATTCATCCTCTCATTTGCATAAGTGGGACATGTGGGAAGTTTACATGAGATCAAGCATTCAAGAGCATTCAAGAATTATTTTCCCGCATTGAACATTCTCAAGTCTCCCTCCAAGGCTAGGTGTTGCATTCAAGTCAAGGATTCAACTATTGAAGAGGAGATTGATTCCAACATTCAATTCCATACAAGCATTTGTATCAACATTTCTATTGCAACCTCCCTTGAGGTGATTTACAATTCAGTCTTTCATTTACATCTACTTGCAAGTACTTTCTTTCATTACTTGGTTAATTCCAAAACTAGGGTTTGACCTAAAAGAAAACCCCCAATCCCAACCCATTTTCCTCTCTTTTCTATGTGTAGGTTGCAGGTGTGTAGCTATAATTTCAGATTCAGACTTTATTTGTAGAGGCAGAAAAACCCATTTTCATTTCACGGATTTTTCGGAGGACCGTGTACATTACCGCCACTGTCCAAACAACTTTTCCTCAAATTCACGGTGCGACTTCATCTTGACATTTTATTGCCAGATCCAAGTGTACAACATCATCCCATATTCTGATCTTAAGTTATAATCAGTTCTTCGTCACTTTTGCACTACATAGTTCAATTGATTCCTTTCCATTTCAAATAAGGAAGAGGGGATCAAGTTAGCATTCCCAATTCATTCTGAATTCAATCTACCATCTTCATGTGCAGAGATTAAATCTAGTGAATTATCCTCTCCCCTTCCTAATGTAACATGGTGAAAAGTGTTTGAATGGTAATCAATAGTGAAACTCTCATCTCTCTTTGAGGGAAAGGGTAGTTTCCTTCTTGATCTATCATTCACCATTTTTCCACCATTACACTCCCAAAGGTCATGGATTAATTGAAATTGGAACTAAAACCACTATCTTTCTAAGAGTGTTCTGATTAATAAAAAGTGGGATAAGAATGTTAATACTTTAAATATTCTTTTGTTAATTTATTACAAGAAAATGAGGTTAAAGATAAATTAGAAATAAATGCAACTTCATACTTGAATATGATGCTTTGTTGTATTAAAATTATATGCTATATCAAATTTGGATGATTCCTTCTTGGATGCTATAAACTAGGCAAATCATTCTTTCTAACACACATGTGCGCACACACACACACACACACAAAATAAAAATCCATCTTTCTTTCATCCTATAGAAGTCACTGAATGATAACTTGCAACCTCTATTATTTACAAATAATCTAAGAAATTTGAAGACCCAAAGTTTCAAGGGATTTGTGAAATTATATAAAAGAGAGAATGGCCAAAATAATTCTATCATAATAACACTAAAACCAAAAGAGATATAAAAAATATCTTGGATAAAAATATCATAAAGGAATAAAGAGTGATCCATTTTCTTCCTAAGAATAGTATTCACAACCTCCATAAATCATTAATAACAAAAATAGGGTCATACAAATCTACAATTTTCAGCTATGTAAGTAAAATTATATTAAAAATCTTGATGTGAAAACATGATAGTAAACTTAAAAAATAAAATTATTCATTAGTGGACTCAACTAGAAATAAATAATAGTGTTAATCTCTACAAATGATTACACACATAGTTCAAAACATGGAATATAATTCTTTGGACTCGATGAGTGTTACATTTCATAATGCAAACAAACAAGCATGCCAATTTAATGAAAATTTCTAGTTGTGCTGGTTCTCTAGGTTTTTAGCCTTCTCTTCATCATACCATATATCCCTCTTTATATCTATTTTTCTATTTATTATTCAAGATATTTTTATTTATTTTTAATGATATAAAATAACAAAATTGTATCTATATATAGATATAATACACACCTATGTTCTTGTTTTATGGTGCCAACAAAAGATTCTTTTAAATATTATATAACAATCTTGTTTTTTTAATTTTATTTCTTATTTTATAATAAATATATCATGTAAGTTTAAATACCTTCTATCTAGAAAAATATGAATTATATTATATTCGTGTGTTGAACACTACATTTTATTATATTGAACAACATATTTTATATACTCAATATATTTAAAAATTATAAATTACATAAAACTATATTTCCTAATGTGACTAAACTATTGCATTGTATTTCTTAAACTCCACATTTCTTAATTTTTATTCAATGAAATAGTTTAATCACATAATAACTAATACTTTCTCTATGGTCGTTGGTTACCTGGACTCCAAAGAGTGATTTTAAAATTAACACAAATGGTTACTCTAGGGGTAATCCTACACTAACTATGATTATAGGTGTTAGTTGGGATAGTTCTGGTTCTATGGTGTTCTTTTTTTTTTTATGATTACTAGTGTTGGGACTAGTAACCAAATGGAAACTCATGCCCTTCTTAAAGTGCTATAGATAGCTTGTGAGTTGGGTCGGAAGCATGTTGTTCGTCATTTGGAATCTATGATCTTAGTCGCTCTTCTCAATAAAAAGAATTCTATGAGTTCATCTTGGCATCTTGCATCTTTTGTTGCCCAAATTCATTATTTATCTTACACTTCAATTCCATCTCTTTTATCTATAATCCTTGTGAATGGAATGCTTTTGTTATTTTGTTTTGCTAAATGGGCATCAAATGCTCCTTGTGGATGCATCATTTGGGATTGGGATTCTCTCTCTCCTGAACAAGTTGCTCATTTTTCACACCTACTTTGACCTGATGTGGGCTAATTATTATACTTTTGGTTTGAGATTTGTTGGATTCATGAAGTTTTGGACTTGTAGGTTTGTTGGGAGATATTTCCAGCTCCTTGTTTTTCTTGTTGTAATAGCCATGACTATTTGAAAATTTCTTTGTATTGTATCTGGAACCTTTTCTTAATATATTTTAGCTTTTTGCTAAATAAAAACTAATATAAATGCAATATGTATTTTTCTTTGTATTTATTATTTTTAAATATTTATAGATATACATAATTATTATTTTCAAGTTAGTTATTATAATCATGGTTTTGAGGCACATTTTTCTGCTTGTGAGCTTCAATCTATTGAAAAAAGAAATATTTTAGTAGTTGAGATTTGTCAATTGTCTAGACTTAGTGGTTTGGGTTTAGCTATCATGATATTGGTCTCTCTCTAAATAGTGCATATATGAATCTGAGCATAGGATGTATGGTTATATACTTGGACACATGAGGATGCATATGAGGAGCTTGATGTCTTAGAAGTATGCAGGAAGACTCTATAATTGTATTGTAATTTTTTCATTGTTGGATAATACATTGAGGATTGTTGCTTTTGGATATAGGTTTTTACCTGTAGAGGGTTTTTCTAGGGGTATACCTTGTGTTATCTTGTGGAATATCTTTGATATTTGCATATGGCTATTCTATACATTTATACACATGCTTTTCTCTCATGAAATTGAGTATAAAATACTTTGATCAACCTATAAAATTTTCCTAATGATTATAGATTATTTATTTCTTTTCCTTAAACACAATATGATGTGCTAATTAAAATGCATTATTCTATTTAGAAATTAGAGTTTGGTCATCAGTACAAGGCAAATGGATTTATTTTTAATCAAAATAAATGAACTTGAATTCATATTTGAAGTATATTTATATTAATCCAAGGATTAGCGGTAAGAGGCCTAACATGCAAATAAGCTCATTATGCAAAGTTGGACACTAACATGGTCACATTAAGGTCTATCCTATCATAATTTATTTGGTGCACATTGATTATTTTCTCATGTCTAAAACAACATGAAATCCTTAAAAGAACATACTAATGAGAAGTAGATATAGTACGATGTATTCTAATATTTATCAAAATCTAGAAAAAGATTACAGATAAATAAAGAAAGGACAAAATATGAAACAAAAGGTGAATTATCATATTAAAGAGAGAACACATTTCGAAGGCCACCTCCTTTTACATGAAAAGGTTAGGTGTTCTTAAGATCCTTTCCCTTTTTAAAAGGTTAGGTGTTCTTGAGACCATTGCCCCTTTTTATTATTTTTTTTGGTTAATATTTCTTTAACAAACACGTATCTTTGAATTATATGTCAAACATCTACATGCAATTTAACTTTTGATCTTTTTCAAACTATCAATCAAACACCCAAAGTAATAAATGTACTATAATTTGGTAAGGCAATTATTTAATATTGGATGTGTCAAAACTCACAAATCTAATAGCAATAAGTTTATGCTTAAATATAATCATTGAATATCCACGACTTAGTTGAGAATTGAGGGGAACTGTCACATAACTTAACAAGATTATGGGTTGGAGATCTCATGAATTAATTATTGGTATTTAGAATAGGGTGGAGCAACTCACATAGTAAACTAGTGAAATATATTGTAAATTTAAGACTAAATGACAATGGTGTAATTACAAACTAAAGAAATGGGATAAGAAGCACTTTCTTAGTTTTCACCATTTCATTCGCTTAAAAAGTAACTTCAATTAATATTAATAGCTAAAAATAATATGAACACATTAAACAATTAATAATTCAAGGATGTGGACATAGTGTGCACAATTTTCTCTCTAACATCTAGCTTTCTTGTCCACACATTTGCATTTTCTAATGGAGCTTTATAAAAATCTCAAAATCGAAAGAATTCAACACATGTTGTTGATCACATAACTCATAAATGACAAAATAAATGAATCATTATTATATTAATTATGTTTAATTTCTCAAGCTACAACTATTGATCGAAAGGTTACAATCAATCAAAATAAAACCTCAAATATCCTAACTAATCAAATTCTTAATATTATCTTAAAAATAATAATTAAACTTCTAATTTATTAAAAATACAATCACCAACACATAAGGAAACAAAACTCATTGCAATACTATTACTTCACGCAAGTACTATAAGAAAGGTCAAAATAAAATTCACGGGACCAACAAAATCTGAGTTTATTAGAAAAACATCGAATTACACAAGAATCAACGAAATATGAAGTTATCAATGAACATTGGATTGCTGGGACACGAGATTCTTACTTTCAGGAAGAAAAAGTTGGAATAAAGACGTGAGCATTACGTTAGAATTTGCCCTTTGCCCCCCAGGTCTTACATCATCACAAATACGCAAGGAACCCTAAAATTCCAAGTTTACACAGGCAGTAAACTTCCATGGCCATCTCCGTCAAAGAAAAAATCGTTATGGAATACTTGCCAAGGAAAAACAGACAAATAAAACGGGTCAAATGTGTGCCACTTTAGTCGGGGCGTACCTACTTCTGACAAACCGACGTGCAATATCTCAAATGGAGCCACAATAATGATGTGAACGCTCTTCGAAATTGTCATTTCAGTCCCCAGATATTTATTAGATTAAGCTATTTGGGAGGCGGGGTTCTTGCAATTTTGTCTTGGTTTATTCTGGTAGGGACATTACCACGTCATCTTTAATACGTCTTCTTTATTTGGCCACCATTAATTAACAGTTCTTGTTTGTTTGGTATTTGAATTTAGGCGTGTTGTACTGACCCTGAAATTTATGGAACTGTAGGAAGCGTGTCTGACATGTTTAGTTCTCTAAGATTTAGGTATAGGAAAACAATTTTCTTCAAATCCTTCATGTAAATTACATCTGTCTTTTGTTTTCAAGGTAAATTACATCTGTCTTTTGTTTACAAGGGAGAAGAATACATAGAAGAAATTAGAGATGCCATTATCTGGACCACCTTGTTCTTTTACTTCGGATGGATCTTCATCTTGTCCTCTGAATTCTGTGAGATGGGATTTGCAATCGTCCCCTGTAAGAGATGAAGAACAGCAGAGATGTGATAACTGTGAGGGGGTGATGAATTGTTGTGTTGAAGGGAATGTGTTGAGATGGCCTCTATCACAGCTTAAAAGGAAGCGTCCACCCAGGCTAGAAATTCCATCAGCGGGGCCATTGTTGCACATCGAAAACCTAAGTGAGGAGCTGCAGAAGGAAATGTATGTTCAAGGCTCCAACTATTCTGTAGCCTGTAAAAAGGGTTACAGACAAGTTATGGAAGATGCTTATAGCGCTATTACTGATATTTCTCGCTATTCCGACCAGGTGGGTAAATGTGTACCATAACAGAGATTCATATTTTAGGACGCCGCTAAACTAGTTCTAAAATTGCATCTTAAAATTAGTGTTATTGATTGTTTGAATTTTTTTGAAAAATCAAATCTGTAGTTAATTCTATTGATCATGATCCATACTGTACGATTTTGGAACCAATTTAGCTACGGCCCATTTTTTACAATAGATCTACGATAAATAATACTCAATCGTGTTAAATGATTCTGTACTTCTTTGATGTAATGAAATTTCTGAATTTTCTTTGACGTAATGAAATTTCTAAATTTTCTTTCCATGATCCAACATCAGGATGCGTTAAAATCAGAAAAGTCATCATGCATTGCAACATACTAAAGATTTTATTGTTTAGGCTTTCTTCGGTGTGTTTGATGGGCATGGCGGTCACAAGGCTGCAGATTTTGCTGCCGAAAGACTCGGCCAAAACATGATGGATGCGTTCATGGAAGTAAGACAAGATGATAACGACATGGAACAGGCGGTCAGAACAGGTTATTTGACTACCGACGCAATTTTTTCTATGCAAGTAAGCGATTGACTTACTTGACAACACATTCTAAAGTTTAACTTACTAAAAAATTATTGTTTGTAATGTCCTAAACTTACTCAAAAATTGCTTGCAATTTATATGTGATGAAACTTACCGACACCCTTTTTCAGTGTTTAAGCAGCGGGGCTTGTTGTGTGACAGCACTGATAAGAGGAGGTAACATGGTAGTGGCCAACGCTGGAGATTGCCGTGCAGTTCTAAGTAGAGATGGCATTGCTGAAGCCCTTACATATGACCATAGATTGGAAAGGGAAGATGAGCGCCAACGGATCACAGATCTGGTAATTTCTTTTTTTTTTTTCAGCATTTTTCACATCTATTCAAACTTGTTATTTCCAATCTAAATCATACTCTCTTCTAGCAGGGTGGTTATGTAGATTGTCACAATGGTGTGTGGAGAGTACAGGGAAAGTTAGCGGTATCGAGAAGTATAGGTGATATAGAGATGAAGAAATGGGTAACAGCAGAGCCAGAGTTGCATAAGCTCAGCATTACGTCTAACTGTGAATTTTTGATATTGGCATCGGATGGATTGTGGGACAAGGTACATGCCCATCTGGTATTAGTAGGCTTTGTATCTAAAACTAGGTTTCATTACTAAAACACTGGAATCACTTACACAGATTATGAAAATATCATGCTTCTTATTAGGGTTGTTTATGTTTGTAGAATGGTAATCAATAAAATTCTTTAGGTTAGTGATTGTTTATTGTTTTTGAATGGCAATCAGTAAAATTCTTTAGGTTGATGGTTTCTTTTTCAGGTGGGCAATCAGGAGGCTGTGGACTTGGCAAGGGATTTCTACACAGAGAATTCGACAAGCTTCTCAAGTATAAGGGAAAGTTTAATAATGGGCTCATGCAAAAAACTTGTGGAGGTTGCAGTAAACAGAGGGAGCAAAGATGACGTAACGGTTCTGATTGTGGATCTCACTCAATTTCGCAGAGAGAGAGATTGAAGAACGAAATGGAAAGAATGTGTAGTATTTAGTGGAGGCAGTAAAGTTCTCTTTAAGGCTGAAGCCCGGTTTCCATGGATGGGCTTCTTAAAATATCTCAAGGGAGATTGTTAGGTTTTAGAAGTTTTCATAGATTTTGTAAGGTTGTAATCTAATGGAAAAGTTATATAAAATATGTCAGCAAGTGATGGTGAAAATTTTACAAGAATAGAGTCTCATGATTTTATTTTTTTTATGATTTTTTTTTTTTATATGATGGGTGAGTTTAAGAAGTTGTTAGTTTCATAATATTTTATAGGTACGAGGAATGCTAAATTTACAATTATATAATTAAATCTAAAAAAATATTGACAAGAATTTAAAAACTTATAGATGAATGAACATTTTAGAGAAAACACACCTACTTAAATGCGACATCTAATATATATGGGCTCTTTTTTTTCATGCACAAGATTATATTTGATCATTGATGGTGACTTGGGTTGCATAAATATGTAGGTAAGAGTGCCCTATGCAAAACCTATAAGTTTGAGTTTTAGGGATTACTGTTCATAAATGCATTATAACACACTATTTGTTAGGGATAAGGAGTCTAGAGTATGGTATACTTCATGCTTAGAGAAAATAGAAAATTGTAATCTCACATCCATGATGCAAAGAATATGTGAAGTTATAAGGAGTTGGGGATCAAATATACCAAAGCATTCATCCAACGCATAATAAAAATAATAATATGTCTTAATTCATGAAGCTAACAAATACTAAAATAGGAAATGTTAGGGTCAAGAATTAGGGATACCTAATAACTCAAGCCAAAAGTATTAGATTAGGGATATCCTTGCATCTTTGAATCTAAAAAATTATATGAAGGGAATTGTCAAAATTTAGGTATCAAGAATAGTAGAGAACTCATGCCACAAAAGTTGTGGGTAAAAAGATGATCAAAATTTTTAATTTGAAAGTTAACTTAGTATGAAGAACTAATGAGTAAAGGGTTTAAGGAAAAGCATGCTAGTAGGAAAAGTGTGAAATTATAACAAGGAGAGGAAAAAGAGAAAAGGTTAAGGAGAAGGGATGAAATGCAAGACAGCTTTCAAATCATAATATGAAAAGGTGAGAATAAAGGAGCTTAGGGAAAATGTATGTTAGGATGGAAAACTCTAAAACTTTGACATAAAACATGATCACTAGGAATTTGAACATAAAACTATCATGCTTATTACTTTTTGAACATTTATTTACAAGCACATTGGGGTAATAGTAATATTTATGCAAACTTTGACCAAAGGATACCACTAGGAACTATCTTAGATCAATTGCCTTAATGGAAAAAATAAGCTCAAATTTATAAAGGGGCTAAGACTCAAGCATTATTAGATGTAAGAAAATTGGATGTCAACAAATTTAATGTAAGATTGTATTTTTAATATTAGTTAATACCAAAGTTTATTTAGAAGAAATAGAAACAAAGAGTTGAACAAAAATTTGGGCAAATACAATGATATCTTAGAACCACCACATGGAGTAAGTATACATTGTGATGTAAGGTATACTATTGGTTTAATTTTGAAATTAACTCTACCTAATTGATTTTTGTACCATAAATAGTTTCTATAGAATTAAGAAGTCAAGTAGAAAATCTATGAACTCATGATTAAAGATACATCGATCCAAGATCATTTCATTGCAAAACTCTAATTGTCCCTACATAGAAGAAACATGACATGTGGAGGTTATGCATTAAATACAAACATCTCAATAAAATCATAGAAAGGAACCAATACCCTCTTCTAAGTTATTAGAATAACTATAGGATATAAAATTTGGCATCATCAAATTCATGTTGATGATATAGTCATTTGAAAGACAACCTTCAAGGAAAGAGAAGGTTTTATTGTGTAGACACCTAAAATGTATACTTGTATATTCATTGATATCACACCAAATCTACCACAAATCCATTTCAAAAAATAAATAAATACAATAATTTTTATTTTATATTGATAAGTCTCAAATATTTCATTAAAAAAACCAAATTTTCTTTCAATATTACTTGAATATATTACCTTTGTTTATTTAATTAATTTAACCAAATCAGCCTTTCTTCTAAATAATTAACCTTTTTTTATTTTGAATAAAGAAGGGTTACAATTTATTAATCACGAGAAATCAGCATAACAATAAACAAGAAACCTAGACCACCTAGGCCAAGCCTAACAACCTACAACAACAAAATTGATTCTACACCCAATAGAGATAACACAACCCACACTATCTATGAATATCATCTAAAATTAGGCTCTCCAATCTTTGGACACACTCCTTAGAATTTTTCTCCCAACAATGAACAATTTAATTGCCCATATTCTCTAAGGCCCATTTGGACAAGCCTATTCCATTCCCTTGAGATGTGGACAAAATAAATTAAGTACAAAGAACTTCTCATCTGATGAATATGTTCAACCATGACCACCAACCACATGATCTTGTCATTACTATTTTTCTTATTCAACAAATTGACCAAAATTTGTGAAACTAACTCACAAATGAAGTTATGCCATCCAAGCTTGAAATATATTTCAAAGGTGGTAAGAATAGCCAATGCTTCCATAAGGTTATTGGTCTATAAAATTTTATATATGGAAAAGAAGGATATGATAAAACACAATATATCTCTTACAACACCTTTGACTCCAACATGTCTCGAATATCCCTTGGAAGGCCCATCCGTATTGATCTTGAAGACCTCAGAAGGAGACAAATACTAGTGCCTAACTCTTTGAGTTTTACTAATTTGAAAACGGCCCCCTTTGGAAAAGGAAGGCCTCGCACTATTACTAGATAAAACCAAACCTTGCATCACCTCCACCACTTGAGACTCCAATGGGGATTTAATATTACACTTTTCTTAAATAGTTTCTTGAGTTATACCAATAATTCTCTACCAAACTTTCCTAACCACCATCTTCCTATCCTAAAAAATCTTGTGGTTCCTTTCTAACTAGATTTTCCAAATGATACAAGAGGGTCAAATACTCCAGTCACCTGAAGAAAGAAAGTCTTAGTAGGGGGCCACCCCATACTCATACAAAAATTCATGGAGCGAAGAAGAATGAATACAAACTTGCTTCCAAATACTACAACAATGTCAAATGGATTTATAGAAAGAACACAAAATAATTAAATGGGAATAGGTCTCCTCATCCTTACCATAGAAGACACATATAGGTTTCCTTTGAAATCTTTGCTTCATCAAATTCTCCCAGATAATACACCTATTGTGAGTGACCAACCAAAGGAAAAAAATTGTACTTAGGCCAAGAGAACTTATTCCACACTTGCTTCCACCAAGGGATTTCATCCATCCCATGCTTTTGTCTATCCAATTTCTGATACCCATTGGCTGCAATATAAACCTTTTTAAAATTAGGACACCAAGCCAAGACATCTTTTCTCCTCAATGAGTTGCAATTATGAAAAGCTAGAATCTGAGATAGCTCTTTGCATTCCTCCACTAATCCCCTTAGTGGCTATTCACTAGGGTCCTTCCACTAAAAAATCTCCACCTACCTCAATCTCTGAGTGGTTTTGAAATCCTCCACTCTTCTCCAACCAACCTCAAGGAAATTATTACAAATTTTTTGTAAATGTGGGTACATAAACATGATAGGAAGGAAACTATCCCATGAGTCATACTAGAAGAGGGCCTAAGAACCTCTATTTAAGATAAAAAAAAATCCTTTCTTGATTAAGCCAACTTCCCTTTTAAGAGTTTCATAGATCATATATCCCTTCCCTATCAAATAGATCCTAGGCACATCAACAGACTTCACTCCTCTAAAGTATTTGTAATTAATGATCTTTTCCCAAATCCAATCTTGATTGGTGCACTAGTGCCAAAACAACCTGGTAGCCAAGGCTTGGCTAGTAAGAGAAGCCCATCACAAATTTAAACCACCCTCTTGCTTTGGCCTATAAATAGTCTCCTACTTAGCCAAACTCAACTTAGAAGAAGCCAAATTTCTAGCCCATAAAAATTGTTGAGAAAGAGCACACAAATCCCTAATAAAACTTAATGGAGGAGCTCGAAAAAAGCACTTATAAATGGGAAGATCTTTGATCACCAACTTCAAATGCAACACCCTTCTATCATAGGAAAACCACCAAAGGGTCCTGAGTCTAAATCTACGAAATGAGATCTTGTTTCAAAATAAAATGGTATCTCATTTCACAAAAAATAAAATGGTATCTCGTTTTGTTTTATATATATATATATTTTATATTTAAAATGACTCATATATACATGAAATATAACATTTAAGTATAAGTCACATTTCAATATTTCCTTTTCTTTTCTTATTCTTTAAGTTATATTTCATATATATATTGATAATATGTTCAAGAATGGATTGAAATCTCTAGGAGTTATAATGAAAATTCTAGATTTTAGAAGATTTATAAATTTTTAGACAGTCAAATTTCAGTGATCAACAAGCCCCTATCAACATTTTCTCGCTGTCTATCTCACTCTCTTTATCTTTCTTAAGCCCTAGACCCATCTCTCTCCATATCACTCTTCCTCTATCCACTCTCTAAATCTCTATATCACTCTCTCCTCTCTCTCCCAAAATATAGACCTATCTTTATATCTCTCTCACATTCTTAACTCTCTACTCTCTGTCTCCTATCTCTACACACTTCCACTCGCCCCTTACTAGCCTCTATTTCTATACATATATCTCTCCATCCCTCTCCACATATATTTCTCACCCTCCTTACTAGCTTCTCTCTCTCTCTCTCTCTCTCTCTCTCTCTCTCTCTCTCTCTCTCTCTCTCACTCTCTCTCCTCTCTCTCTCAAAATTTAGGCCTATCTCTCTACCTATCCTTCACATCCTTAACTCTCTACTCAATCTCCTCTCTCTCTACACACATCCCCTCACTCCCTACCTACCTATATTTCTCTAAATATACCTCTCTATCTCTCTCTACATACCTTATCTCCCTCTCTACCAACTTATATTTCTCTACCTACATCTCTCTTCCACTGTTTGTTTATCTCTCTCACCCTCTCCATCACACCACCCCTCCTTCCTTCCCTCTTTACTTTTATCTCCCCTCTATCCCCTCTTTACCTCTCAATATCACTCTCTTCTCTCTCCCAAAATTTAGACCTATCTCTCCACCTCTCTCTCAGACATCCTTAACTCTCTACACATATCCCCTCACTCCCTACCTACCTCTATTTCTCCACCCCTCCCATTCTCCCCCTCTCTTATTTTATCTCCCCTCTCCCTCTCTTTCTATTCATACATGTCCCAAATCACTCTCTTTATCTCCACACTCACTCACTCTACCTACCTCTTACTCCATCTAGGCTCTCTACTTATATAAAGAGAGAGTGAGTGGGGAGATAGATGGATAGAGAGAAGGAGAGAGGGGATAGAAAAAAATAGAGAGATATAGAGAGAGATAGAGAGATAGAGAGATGGTGAAAGAGATATGTATGCAGAGAAATATTTGTAGGTGGTGCAGGAGCACCCAAAGACACAAATGAAGACACAAATGAAGTCTAAAGGATCCTAATATCACCCATGAGGTGAAAATGATCATTTGTAATAGGTTGATAGTTTTGTGAGTCAATAAGACCCAATTGATGTAAGGCATTGTCATGGTTGCATTTTATAAGCCACCATGGATAAATGACCATGTGGGTCAGTAGGAGTCTAGGCATGAGTTAGGCAAATAAATACTGGTCTTAGAAACATCAGACCAATCCTTTGAATAGGTCAAATACACCTTGGAGTCACCAAATTTGAAAAGTGCAAGTTGACAACTTTTGTTGTCATTGCAAAATATTGTAAAAAGGGATAACTAATCCTCCAACGGTTCCAAAGTTTGGAAAGTGGTTGGAAACCATTAGGGAGGATATATTATGCCCACTTGGATCGATTACAGGTTGTTGTTGGCATGGTTGTTTAAGTTGATAAAATTGATGATGTTTTGGAGTTTGGAGCAATACAATATACTTGGACTTTCCTAAAACTTTGCGTTTTTGCTATTCATTTATGATCAGTACAGATTGGTGGATGCCTGAAACTAATTGGATGAGTTAGGAAAGTCTCTTAACTTTCATTTGAATCAATTTTGAGGTTTCGTAATAGTCGGATTGTAGGGATCCATAAAAAACCAACCAGATTGGTCACAAACCCTACCGACACCTAGGGTTTCACTGTAAAGATGCCCTTACTCTGACATTTTCACTAGAGGACAAAACAAACTGCAAGAAAATGTTAGAAGGGCCATTGTATCATGAGATTTTGATGTTGGTTTGCAGGGAGGCTCCAAGCCCGAAGAGATTGAATTGACCCTAAGCGGGCATCTCTATGTGACCGCCTAAGCTGTAGAAGTGGATATCACTTGCATAAAACAAAGAAGATGGGATCAAGTCTTGAAACCTTGGATTTCATGGTTTGACACCTTAACCCACCTTTCAAAAGTGTTTTTTTAGTCAGGGGACTAATACAAGGGGTACTTGCTCTGTAAATTAGGCCTAATTGGCTTAATTAGGTCTGGAAGGACAGTAAGGGTACAGACCTTTCAACTTGTGGTTAGAGTCTAAGCCTTTGGGGAATTGTGTAGCTAGATAAAGGATATCTAAATCTACCTTTAGTTTTTCTTGTCCTTTGGAATTTTGCTAAGTTATTTTTGAAGAACTCAACCGGTAGGGCTACTAGACAATAGGACAGTTGTGAGACAAGTATCCCCTAATACATATGATAGCCAGATCTTATCAGTGTTTTGTGTTGGTTGGACCATCAATAGACAAAATCCAATAGGTTTCCATCCCACAGATAGTGGAAGATTGTCTGCCATTCACACAAGGGTAGAGTGTTTTCATCTTATCGGTACTAAAAGATACTAAACCTATATGGATCTAGTCACACAAATTGTTGTGTGAGTTGAGTATTTGGTAGGTGTCTTGTTTACACACTTAACAAACAAAATAACTTGTTTTGGACATAGTAGTTGTGGGTGAGAGAAGGTTTTCACCTAGTTTGTTGCCTAACTCTACATCATATTGGTATCAGAGCATGAGTTGGATCACTTGGGGAAAGTGATTTGTGGTGTATGTTAGTGGAAGGAACTAAGGGAGAGGCTAGAAACATGCCTCCTAAGAGTATTTTTCATTATGCCATCAAGAAGTTGTTTGAAGAGATGTTTGAAAACAAAGTGAGGGAGTTAGAGAAGGCCAATGACAAAGGAAAGGAGGGTGAATATGACTCTGATGAAGAAGAAGAACAAGGGGGAGAAGAAGAGACCTCAAGACAAGAAGTTGAGTTACCTGCATATTAGAGAGAATTTGTTGAGGTCCTAAAGTACATTAGAAGAGAATCCTCATCAAGTAAAGATGGCATCCCTATGTTTAGCGGAAAATGAATGCAGAAGAAGTGAGGATTGGATTGAGGCATTGAACAACCATTTTGAATGTAAAGAGACCCCTGAGAATAAGAAGGTTATCTTTTCTAAGTTCAAGATGAAAGGAGTCGTGCTCACTTGGTGGAATTACCTCCAAGGAGAGAGGGTGAAGAAAGGTAAAGGCATGATAACCTCATGTGATAGAATGTTGGAAAAAGTGAAGGCACAATTCATCCCGGTAGACTATGAAATCCAAGTCTACAAGAAGTTGCAAGGTTTGAGGCAAAAATACCTTGATGTGATTACATATACTGAGGAGCTTCATAGGTTGAGTCTAAGGACCAAAAGCTATGAGGAGGAACCAGAGAAAGTGGCAAGATATCTTAGTGGATTGAAATATAGTATCCAAGATGAGATCAACATACTAGCACCAGAGACAGTGAACAAGTGCTCTCAACTAGCACTAAGAGAAGAGGAGAAGCTAAAGAGAAAGAATGACTAGAATAATAGAGGCAGAGGGGGCAAAAACTTTAGAGGCAGAGGCCCTATGAATGGTAGAGGACAAAGTCCTAGGCCACAAGGAGAGGCTAATCAAGAAAGTCAGCATGGAGATAGTAACCCAAGAGGGGGTTTCAGAGGAAGAAGACCCAACCATAGAGGTAGATTTGGTGGAAGAAGCTCAGAGCCTTTCATATGCTACAACTGCAATCATCTAGGTCATACCATAGGTAAGTGCCCTGAGAAGACTAGATCAAGCTCCCAAGGAGAGAGGAGAACACATTTGGTTGAAGACATTGATTGTCAGAGTGTCAATTCACCTGATTGCTACGAACTTCCAGAGAGAGGATAAGCCTTGATGAAGAGGAGAAAATTGTTGAAGGTACCAAGAAATACTAAACCTCCACAAAGGAAGACACTATTCTAGACCACATGCAAAGTAGGAGGAAAGGTATGTAAGGTTATAATAGATTCAGGTTCAACTGAAAAATTAGTATCCTTAGAAATGGTAGAGAAACTAAAATTAAGAATAATTCCTCATCCATTTCCATATAAAGTTTCTTGGCTTACTAAAGGAAAATAGACCTTGGTAGAAGAGCAATCATGGGTTGAAGTTCAGATAGGAGCATACAAAGACAAAATTCTATTTGATATTGTTGAGATGGATGTCTGTCATCTTCTTTTTTGGAGACCATGGCAATATGGCCTCAAGACCCATCATAATGGACACAAGAACACCTACTCCATCACCAAAGATGAAAAGTGTTGGAATCCAAGAACACTGAGAGGGGAGGGGGGTGTTAATCAGTGTTCTACTGAAAAGTTCAATTTTAACCTTATTAAAACATGCATACACCAACCGGTATACCAATACATATAGAATTGAAAGAAGTAAAGAAACCAATAAGCCAGTCACACAAATGAATACCATAACAAACATAATTATACGTGGAAAACCTCAAAGAGGAAAAACCACGGTGGGATTTGTGACCCACAATATCAATCCACTGGCCATATGAAGAGATATTACAAAATATAGGGGCATGCACTTGTAGGAAGTCTTATAGCCTAGAGCACACTACTCAATCACAAAAGGACCCTCATTGACTACATACGAATCCAGACTATAATCCGAAGAAATGATTGAACTGCAAAGATAGCATCTTTTGTGCCTGAATATAGTTCCGGTTAAGCTCTCATTGTACCGGTATAAAACCCTTAACCCTTTACCAAAATTCCCCTTTACATAAATATCCTCACATACATAATATCTCTTAGATAATTTAATCAATTGGCCTATATACCCTTTATAATTCATCATGCCTTATGTTGGCTTACAAAGATAATTACAATATGAATATACATGTCAGATAGATAACATAAATACATGAATATTAAACATAATTTCTGATGTCGGATCTCCAAATGATGTTGGCCTCCAATACCGATAATCTTGATTGTAAACCATGTCGACCTGCATTGCCGGTAACCAAAGAATTCTATCCAACCCGTCGGTGCTGGTGAAGTGCCTGTCGATACACAACTAAACCAAAATATGAAGCTGGAACAAGTTACCATGTTTCCATCAATGACAACATATTGAAACCAACCAATTGAGTGTTAATTGCCAATAATCTACCCCTTTGGCATTGATGGCAACACTCATGTGAAAAATGATCATGGTTTCTTGATGTCGGTTTCATCCTGAGCCTGCTCCCCCTGAGATGAATATCATCTAAACAAAATACTCTATATCTCCCAATGCCAAGAATATATTTTCCACCTATACTCCCCCTAATGCATACAACTCCCTTTTTCTTTTTTTCACATCAATATCTCTCCCCATTTGACATCAATGCCATCAAAAATACCAAAAACCAAAAAATGGGATGAAGAATGAGAGACTGTACAATGAACATCCAAAAAATACCTTACCAGAGCTGAATATATTTGAAAATTTCCAGATAGGCCTTCTCCAAAATCTCTAGATAAGCCTCCCAACCAGATTTGAAAGTGTCGGAAATAGATACAAGTCCATGTAGCATATGGGAAAATGACTCTTTCTCATTTAACTCTACCGGTGTGGGCTTACCAACCATATCTATACACTCCTTCTTATGTACACTTAATGAGTCCAACCGAGGACTCACCAATCCTCTAAGACTTTTGGATCTTCTTATGATTTTGTCTTTTTCTTTCTCAAGATTAAAAACTTGGGCTTGCATAACAAAAATTTGACCATCAATGGATGTAGTCAATGAATTCAATCCATCAAAATAATTTTATATACCTGTTATCTCCTCTTGAATATCCTTAATCTTTTTATCTGTCTCAGTTGTGAGCAAACCTATATTACAACATACTCTATAAATATTAGTACGCTACCTTAAAGAACTATCTATCAATTTCAACTTATCATTGATTTCCTTCCTTTCAAATTCAATCATTTGATTAAATATAGCTCTCTTTGCCTGTACAAATCTCTCCAGTGCTTGCTGGTTTGATATCTTCTGCAAAGACTGAAAATCCTTTGAAATGTGCTATGTGATAGTCTTAAGCTTGTCGAATGGGCTCGCTTCATTGTCAAACTTTCACTCTAGGGAAAGTCCATGCAAAACAGTGATAGACTGATCAATAACACCTTTATCCATAGATCCTTCTTTCATCATTTTATGTGCAACCATCATCATGAGTTTAGTAGAACTCATCTCAGTTATGCTTTTCTTTTCAACCTGCGAGGTGTCAATTGACAATAATTATGGACTCACTATTGGTTCCTTGTCGGATTCCCCTTTCTTCTCCTTTGATGATTTAACCTTTATAGCTTCCTCACTTGCATCGGTGGCTTCGTCACTTGGTGCAGTCTCAGTAACTAACAGTTCCTCCCTAGGAACTGTAACCTCATCTTGTACAATCTGAATTGGAGGACTATTGTCCTCAACATTAGTAACCTATACATTATCAACCTTTACACTTTCTGTATCTACTAGTATCTCAACATTTTCCTATACATTTGTATCTATCATTGGCTCAATATCCACTATCTTAATGTTTTTCAAAATTGAGGGTGAAGTACCCATAATACCTTTACCCTTCCCTTCAACCAGGATGTCTGTAGTATCTGTCTTAGATTGTGGTGAAGTATAAAAACCACGATTCTCTTCAAAGAACTTAACCCATGCCTTGTGTGTCTCCTTCATTATCTCATTGACTCTTCCTAACGTAAGACTGATTATTCTATACTTGTTATTAAATGTTTTCCTATTTGCAACCTCAAGTGTCTTTTCCATCTCCTCTGGAGCAATATAAACACAAACAGATAACAATTCTTGAACCTTTATATGCCTGTCCTCTTGCATTGTTGATAGTATTCTAGCATCTAAAATGTCATACAACTGTGTCGATATTTGGTCTTCAATTTCTATCAAGGCTTCCTTATAAATATCCAAATACAACAAAATTGATTCCTCTACTTCACTTTGTTCATCATTATCTAAATGTTCATAATAAAACTGTACATTCTTTAACAAACCATCTTTAGTAATTTCATCAACTAACTCTGCACAAGTCTTTGGTGGAATGATAGTTACATTACCATATTCAATGTCATCCTTCTTCTTTCTCCTTCCAATACCAGATGGGCCTAAAGGTGTTTCTTTTGGTGCTCTTTTCTATGCTAGTACCCTGGTAGTAACTTTCCTAACCGATTGCTTCTTAGCCTCTACCTTAGTTTCTTCAGTTTTCTTCCTTATTACCTTTTGAATGCTAGGGGTGTGTCATCATTAGATGTTGACTCTGCTGCAATAGGCTCGATGAATATTTCTGGTTATTTCCTGTTCCTTCTTTTGTGGGGAACAACGTCAATCAATGCTTTAATGTCCTATGAAACCTTTTCAACAAACTTACTTGCCTTTCCTTCCTACTTCTCTCTCTTCTTCCGGTTGAACTTAGTTTCAACCTCTTGCTTCTTCTGCTTAGTAGTACCAAAATTTTTTACAGTCTCATTATTAGGTTCCTTAATTAGAATTTGTACATAAGCATCAAGAATATGAGAATCAACTTCATAACCCATTTCCTGAATCCAAATCTTCCAGGGCCTTACAACTTCCATCAAGGTTTCATCTTTCTTGACCATGAAGCATATATTGGTTGAGTACTTCTCAACAATGTGCTTAGAACCCTTACCCTATAATTCATAGCCTTTTGAAATGCTTTAAAGTAAACCCAAACTTTGTCATCTCTCTGACTACCCAATTTAGCAATTTATTGTTTTAGTTGCCTCCCTACAGGGTCCCTACAAGGATATCGAATGCCCATTTTCTCTTCCCAAAATTGGGAATCTCATTGATGAAAAATAACATTAAATAGACAATTAGGTTACTATACCAGAAAGTTCCTTTCTTTTCTCCTTTAATCTTTCCTTGGTTAATCAACAATTCATCCAACATCTAGCCATATAGATCTAACTTCTCATTCTCCCTCATCATTTTATGAGCTGCATAAATGGAGGAGCTAGAAACATAAGTTAGTTGGTTTGATTGTGTTACCTTGTAATCGATGACCATGCTTCTGAATTTGATGTTTGTGTTGGTGATAGTACTAATCCTCATTGATCGCTTGTCTGATGTTGCGTTGATAATCTTATTGACTTGATCATTTGAGACTTTCTTCTCTGGACGTTGTCCAACTTGTGGTAAACCGATGATTGCCCTGATGGCCTCCTTCGTAATATTATATGGTCTATCCAACCAAATAAACTCTCCATGCACCCTGCTCAAAACATACCTAACAATTTCATCTTCAAATTTTGAAATATCCAGAATGTCGATAAACCCTAAATCCACAATATGCCAGTATTCGGGCTCAATCTTTCCAAAATATCCCATTAGCTCATTCATGTGCATGCTCTTAATATAAGTCATTTCCAAATCCTCAATATGACATTGAATGTAAGGTTTTACATCTTCGACATACATGACTCCTTCTGGAACATAGGAAAAAGCGCCAACTGAATTGTCTAGGGTAGCAACATGTAGATATCTCTTGAAAATCATCCTGGGACAGTCCTTGACCTCAACAAGAGTTGGATTTGCAACAAAAATAGGTATAGATGATGATCCCACTTCGATGATTGAAGATAAATACCTATGAATCGCTACTGATAAAAGACCCTAAAGACCTCTTCCAATCGTTGGTGAAAATCGCTGAAGATGATATCGATTACACTGATTTGCCTTAGACTTCCTCTAAATTTCTCTGAATGCAAAGTGATCAGAAATGAAGTGAATTTAACCTTTTAACCTTCAAGAAACCCTAATCCATCATTGATATTAATGACTTTGGTGGAAGATACCAAATCTTGAACAAACATCTCCATGCCAGATAAGCATCTCCAATATCCAGAACATCTTTCAGAACCTCTTCCTGAGGCATATGTAGTATCTTCATGAATTTTTCCTACCCCTAAGGCATCTACCTTAGTTACTAGATGAGCTTCCTGCTAGTGCAAGAGAAACCTCCTTTGTCAGTTGAGTAACTTGTACATTTCCATGTGTTGATTGTTCTTTTGACTTCTTGACCCATATCTGGGTATGATCTTGATAGATTTCATTAACCTTCTCTTTTCCTTTCTCATTTGATCCTCCATTACCAACCAGTCGATTTTTGCTTCTACAGAACTTAGCAATATGTCCAACCTCATAATTGTTGTTTTGAATTGCTTTGCTAAAACCGGTGAAATTGCTTGACCTGCACTGATTAGCCATATGTTCAAATTTTCCACATGCATAATGTTTAACATTCATTCTGTACTCTTTTGTCTTATGAACATACTAATTACATTTAGAACATTGACTGGGAGCAGAATCAGGGTTCTAATTTTCTCTATTTGTACATTCCCTATCCATGTGAATAAATTTATTACAAACAAAGCATCTACCATTAAATTTATAAGCATTAAACTGCCTTACCAGTGCTTTATGATTTTTATCTTCATTTGCAGTACTAGAACTCTGTCTTTGTTCAAATCCAAGTCCACCGAAATCTCCATTTTGCCTTTGTATCTTCAATAACTCATCAAGTTGTGTTGAACTAATCTTGAATTTTTCTTTATACTCACTTGCAATAGTCAAATCATGTCTCAAAATTATCATTTGTCTCTCAAGCTCTTGTTCATTACTCTGGGATTGTACTAAATCAGTTCTCAACATTTCATTCTCATGAACCAACATACCACATTCTTCAAATTTGTTTTCCTTTTTCTTCCAGTCTTCAATCTCCTTAGACATCCTCATAGTTATAACTTGTATTTCATTCCTCATAACCATGTTTTCCCAGCTTATCTTAAGACATCTCTCATTAGGTACATCTTTCTCATCATTATCCTTATTCTTTAAAAGTTCCTTCCTCTTAGCTTGAATAGATGATAGCCTCTCCTATAGGACAAGAATGAATTCAATTCAACTTGTAGCTTCGAGTTCATCATCCTTTCAACATCTAAATCTTCAAGTGCCACCTCAAGTTGCTTCTCCAAACTCATATCCATGGATTTTAGATTCAGGATCCTCCTCAAGTTGTTAAACTTCCTCTGAGGCACAAGGCTCTGATACCAATTGTTGGAATCCAAGAAAACTAAAAGGGGGGGGGTGAATTAGTGTTCTACCAAAAAGTTCAATTTTGACCTTATTAAAATATGCATACACCAATCGGTATACCAGTACATATAGACTTGAAAGATGTAAAGCAACCAATAAGACAATCACACAAATGAATACCATAACACACAAGATTATATGTGGAAAACCTCAAAGAGAAAAAACCACTATGGGATTTGTGACCCGCAATATCAATCCACTGGCCATATGTAGAGATATTACAAAATATAGGGGCCTACACTTGCAGGAAGGTTTACAACGTAGAGCACACTCCTCAATCAAAAAAGGAGCCTCACTCACTACATACAAATCCAGAATATAATCCAAAGAAATGATTGAACTGCAAAGATAGCATCTTCTATTCCTGAATACAGTTCTGGTTAAGCTTTGTCTGTTCCGGTCTAAAACCCTTAACCCTTTATAAGAGTTCCCCTTTACATAAATATTCTCACATACATGATCTCTCTCATATATTTTGCATTACATAACATCATCATATTCTCCTATCAATCCATATCAAAAAATGATATAATCAACTAACCTATAGACCCTTTACAATTCATCATTCCTTATGTCATCTTACAAAGATAATTACAATATGAATATACATGTCAGCTAGATAACATAAATACACGAATATTCAAAATAATTGTCGATGTCAGATCTCCAAATGATGTTAGCCTCCAATACCGATAATCCTGATTCTAAACCATGTCAGCCTGCATTGCTGGTAACCAAAGAATTCTATCCAACTTGTCGATACTAATAAAGTGCCTGCCGGTACACAACTGAACCAAAATATGAAACCGGAACAAGTTACCATGTTGCCATCAATGACAACATATTGAAAACAACTAATTGAGTGTCAATTGCCAACAAAAAGGTGATTCAATTGATACCCCTTCTTGATAACATTGAGGATCAAAAGGAGAAGGAGGCCAAGATCATGATCATGGAAGGAAAAGAGTTCCTCAAGGAAATCAAGGAAGAGGTAACACCTTGTTTTTTAGTGATGTCAGTACCAAGGCAAGAAGAAGATCCCATTGCAGATGGCAAGGTAGAAAAGAAAAGAGTGACAGTCCCTATGGAGGTGAAGGAAATGTTGAGCAAATACAAGGACATAGTTACAAAAGAGTTGCCAAGAACCCTACCACCAATAAGGGAGATAAGCCTTTGCATTGATTTCATTCTTGGTGCCACCTTACCAAACAAGCCAGCCTACAAAATGACTCCCCAACAAAATGATGAAGTTGCAAGGAAGATCCAAGAGTTGCTTGATAAAGGTTTGATAGGGAAGAACTTGAGCCCTTATGCAGGCCTAGTTGTCTTAGCACCAAATAAGGAGGGAACATGGAGATTGTGCACTAATTCCTAGGCCATTAACAAGATAACCATCAGGTATATATTCCCTAAGCCTATAATAGAATATTTTCTTGATTGTTTAGGAGGTGCAAGGTATTATTCCAAGATTGATTTAAAAATTGGTTATCACCAAATAAGGATTAGAGTAGGTGATGAATGGAAAACTTCTTTTAAAACAAATGAAGGATTGTATGAATAGAGGGTGATGCCATTTGGCTTGTCAAATGCCCCTAGAACTTTCATGAGACTCAAGAATGAGGTGTTGAAGGAGTTCATTGGTAAGTTTGTCATAGTGTATCTAGATGACATCCTAGTGTTTAGCAAGACAAAGGAGGAGAACCTAAAATGTTTGGATATGGTCTTGATAAGGTGGAACGAAGAGAAACTAATGATATACATGGAAAAGTGTGTGTTTTTGTAGGAAGGATTGACTTACCTTGGGTTTGTGATTTTTAGAGGAAATATGAAAATGGATGCTGATAAAGTGAATGCCATTCTCACATAACCAACTCCTATAACAATTCGTGATATAAGGAGTTTTCATGGCCTAGCTACCTTTCATAGGAAGTTTATCAGGAATTTTAGCCAGATTTGTGCTCCTGTGTTAGAGACCATCAAGGGTGGACAAAAGTGCAAATTTTCATGGACCAAGGAGGTGGATGAAGCATTTGAAATTTTGAAGAAAAAGATATCACATCAACCGGTTCTTACCATACCTAATTTTGACAAAATCTTTCAGATTGAATGTGATGCAAGCCATTTGGCAATAGGTGCAGTACTTAGTCAGGAAGGTAGGCCAATTGCATTTTTTAGTGAAAATTTGAATGATGCTAAAAATAAATATTCTTCCTATGATTTAGAGATGTATGCATTAGTTCAAGCACTAAAGAAGTGGAGGCATTATTTGCTTCCCAAAGAGTTTGTTGTGTATATAGATAATCAAGCACTAAGCTTCCTATATAGTCAGGAGAAATTGAGCTATAGGCATATGAAGTGGGTTGAGTCCATTCAGGCCTACACCTTTACAATCAAACACAAGAAAGGTGTCTGAAACAAAGTTGAAGATGTTCTTAGCAAGAGGCACTAACAATTTCAGAAATCCAATTGGAGAGTGTAGGAGTTGATTCCCTCAAGGGTATGTATGTTGCAGATGAAGATTTCAAGTACATCTACAAGGTATGCATTGAGTTTGGTAGTCGGTATCATTTAGAGTATTCTGATTATTTGATTCAAGATGGTCTTCTTTTCAAAGGATTCCAGTTATGCATTCCTAAATGTTCAATGAGGGATAACATAATTAAGGTGAAGCATAGTGGTTATATGGGGGGAGACTTTGGATGAGACAAAACTCTTGAGTTGGTGAGAAGATTTTATCACTAGCCTAAATTGTAGATAGATGTTAGAAAATTTGTGGATTCATGTGTGGCATGTCAAAAGTCCAAAGGGACAACAACAAACGCAGGACTATACTAGCCATTGCCCATTCCTTCAAGACCTTGGGAAAGTGTGAGCATGAATTTTGTGATCGGTTTGCCAAGAAATCAAAAAGATTTTGTCAGTGTTTTTGTGGTTGTTGACAGGTTTAGCAAGATGACACATTTTTTGCCATGTAAGAGCACAAGTGATGCTACATATGTTGCAAACCTTTTTTTTAGTGAAGTTGTGAGAATACATGGTTTACCCTTGAATATTGTGTCCGACAGAGATGTGAAATTTGTAGGACATTTTTGGAGGACTTTATGGAGGAAGTTAGGCACAAAATTGTCTTTTAGTTGAACTTATCATCCCCAAACGGATGGCCAAACAAAATTGGTCAATAGGTCCCTCAGAAATTTGTTAAGGTGCCTCATTGAGCAGCATGGTGAAAACTGGGATTCCATCATCTCCCAAGAAGAATATGCCTATAATGATTCTGTCAATAGGAGTACTCAAAGGATCCCTTTCCAAGTTGTCTATGGACTGAATCCAAGAGGTGTGCTAGAATTGAGAAATCTACCCTCAACAAAACATATCAGTGCTTGTGGAGAAGAATTTGCTGAAGGGATAAAGGAGATCCATGACCAAGTCAGGATGCAATTGTAGAGAAGTACAAAGAAGTACAAGGAGCGGGCTGACAAAAGAAAGAGACATGTGCAGTTCCAAGCTGGAGACATGGTATGGGCAAATCTGAAAAAGGAGAGAATGCCAAAAGGGAAACACACAAAGCTCATGATGAGAAAGGTTGGACCTTGTCCAATACTCAAGAAGTTTGGGAACAATGCATATGTATGAAATCCAATTTCCTTCAGATATAGGTATATCCCCAATCTTTAATGTTGCAGATTTGACACCATTCAAAGGTATAGTATAGGAAGATGGTACAATCCTGATGGAGGATGATGCAGACATACTGAAAGACTTTCCAAGTCAAGAGCCACCCAAACTTGAAATGATATTGGACACCAAGATTGTGAAGAAAACTAGGAATAAGGTCTACAAATAACACCTCGTCAAGTGGCAAGGACTCCATGAGGCAAATGCAGTATGGATTGATGAAGACCATATGAAGAAACATGGGACTACATTGCAACTCACCTCAAGAGGACTTGAGATTCAATCACCCAGGGAGTATGGTGCAGGAGCACCCAAAGACACAAATGAAGTCTAAAAGAGCCCAATATCACCCATGAGGTGAAAATGATCATTTGTAATAGGTTGATAGTTTTGTGAGTCAATAAGATCCAATTAATGTAAGGCATTGTCATGGTTGCATTTTATAAGCCACCTTGAATAAATGACCATGTGGGTTAGTAGGAGTCTAGGCATGAGTTAGGAAAATAATTACTGGTCATAGAAACATTAGACTGATCCTTGGAATAGGTCAAATACACCTTGGAGCTGCCAAATTTGAAAAGTGCAAGTTGACAACTCTTATTGTCATTGCAAAATGTTGTAAAAAGGGATAACTAATCCTCCAATGGTTCCAAAGTTTGAAAAGTGGTTGGAAACTATTAGGGAGGCTATAGTATGCCCACTTGGATTGATTCAGGTTGTTGTTGGTGTAGTTGTTGAATTTGATGAAAATTGATGATGTTTTGGAGTTTGGAGCAATACAATATACTTGGAGTTTCCTGAAATTCTATGTTTTTGTTGTTCATTTCTGATCAGTATAGATTGGTGGATGCATGAAACCAATTGGATGAGTTAAGGAAGTCTCTTACCTTTAATTTGAATCAAGTTTGATGTTTCACAACAATCGAGTTATAGAGGTCCATCAAAAACTAACCAAACTGGTCACAAACCCTACCGACATCTAGGGTTTCACTATAAAGATGCCCTTAATCTGACATTTTCACCTGAGGACAAAAAAACTTGTGGGAAAATGTTAGAAGGGACATTTTATCATAATATTTTAGTTTTGGTTTGCAGGGAGGATCCAAGCCCAAAGAGATTGAAATGACCCTAGGCAGGCATCTCTATGTGACCGCCTAAATTGTAGAAGTGGAAATCAATTGCAAAAGACAAAGAAGATGGGATCAAGTCTTGAAACCTTGGATTTGGTAGATTGACACCATATCCCACCTTGAAAAGGTGTTGGTCTAGTCGGGGGACTAATACAAGGGGTAATTGCTCTATAAATTAGGCCTAATTGGCTTAATTAGGTTTGGAAGGACAGTAAGGGTTCAAACTTTTTAACTTGTAGTTAAAGTCTAAGCCTTTGGGGAATTGTGTAACTAGATAAAGGGTATCTAAATCTACCTTTTTTCTTTTCTTTTCCTTTGGAATTTTGTTAATTTGTGTTTGGAGAACTCAATTGGTAGGGCTACTAGGTTACCGGTAGGGCTACTAGATAATAGGACAATTATGAGACAAGTATCCCCTAACACATCTGATAGCTAGATCTTATGGGTTTTTGTGTTGGTTGGACCACCTGTAGACAAAATCTAATAAGTTTCCATCCCACAGGTACCAGAAGATTGTCTGCCATTCACACAAAGGTGGAGTGTTTTCATCATACCAGTACCAGAAGATACCAAACCGGTATGGATCCGATCACAAATATTGTTGTGTGAGTTGAGTATTTGGTAGGTGTGTTGTTTACACCTTGAACACACAAAAGAACTTGTTTTGGACATGGTAGTTGTGGGTGAGAGAAGGTTTTCACGTAGTTTGTTGCCTAGCTCTACATCAATAGGTAGGGAGAGAGAGATCGAGAGAGGTATTTGTAGAGAACTAGAGGTAGGGAGGGAGGAGAGGTGTATAGAGAGAGAGAGGATACAAAGAAGGGTAAGTGCACCAATATGGTGAACAAAAAGGGGGGTATAAGTGGCCACTTTTTTTTCTTCTGAAAACAGGTAAACTTGAACTTCAAAGAGCTATTTGAAGGTCATTCACTCAAAGCTAGGAGTTGAGAAAACAATAAGAATTGTATTACTCTGAATCTAGTTTTGAAACTACTAAATTATTTTAAAATTGGATAAGATTAAGAGGGTCAAACCTTTCATGCACAAAAAACCATTCTTGAGTTTTTCAGAGAAATATAACATAGCTATTTTTGTGTGCTGCACAAAATATCAACTTATATTTAATATTTTTCAAAACCCTTTGGTAGGATGATAGATAAGAGTGAGATCTAGAAGTTGTGTATTTTTTTGTAATTTTCCGTTGAGTATTTATTTTTTTATGATTTTTGGAAGTGACCGCATCCTGAAAAATTTGGTACCTATTCATGCGCTGGGCATAACATGCATCAAAATAATCAAAAATGTAATTTTTTTTAAAAGTTTATAAATCTAGTGTAGAACAATAATATGTAGTTTATTTTGAATTTGGTCAAGTATATCAAAAGTTATTAAAACAATGGTAGACATATGTCTATGAGGACTATCAAGGCATGGATAAAGAAAATTAAAGTTTACTATGTTAATGTTGTCCAAAAATAGAAAAATTTATATGGTCAGAAAATTAAGAAGATGTGTGAGATTATGGTGGTAATTTTAGAGATACCCACTTGATCATTTGTAAACATGATGATGATGAAGTCAAGAAATAATGTTGGAGGATGAAAAAACGTGTAAAGGGACAAAAAAAGGGGGGAAAATGGGCTTGCAAGCCTTAGGGTCATTTTCCAACCCTCTTACCAAGCAAAAACCCGCATGGGTTTTGCAAAAAAAAAAATACTATTCGCAGTTTTAAATAACCCGTACGAGTTATGTAAAACTAAAAAACATTTTTTTTTGTCTCACAAAACTCGTACGGGTTATGAAGAACTAAAAACATTTTTTTTTGTTTCACAAAACTCGTACGGGTTATGAAGACATAATAATGTAAGCTTGTAAACTTAGCATTTACTACACATGTTTTAGGCATACCTAGATAATATGTGTTTATGTATGTATAGATGCATATCTATAGTTATATATACATATATTTATATAGATATATGTTTGTATACATGCATTTATCTCTTCTTTTCATCTCTCTCTCTCATCTTCCTTCCCCCATCATTGTCTTTGTCTATTCTGAGCCCTAATTATCTTCCTTGAGTTCTCTCTCATCTCTCTCCCCCTCACACTTATCTCTTTTTCAATTCTCTCACCCTTTTCTCCTTCTTGTTCTCTCTCTACCTTATGTCTCTCACCCTCTCCTCCTCCTACTCTCTCTTCCTATCCAATTCTCTCTCTCTCTATCTCTCTCTCTCTCTCTCTCTCTCTCTCTCTCTCTCTCTCTCTCTCTCTCTCTCTCTCTCTCTCTCCTTTTTCCAATCTCCCTCTCTTCATATCCCCTATTCTCTCTCTTAGCCCCCTCTCTCTCTCCCTCCCTCTCCCTCTCCTTTTCCCAATCTCCCTCTCTCTCCCTCTCCCCCTCTCCTTTTCCAAATCTTTGTCTCTCTCCCTCTCCCTCTCTCCCACTCATTTTCCCAATCTCCCTCTCTTCCTATCCCCTATTCTCTCTCTTACCCCCTCTCTCTCTCTATCTCTATTTATCTCTGTCTCTGTCTATCTCTGTCTCTCACTATCTCTCTCTCCTTTTCCTAATCTCCCTCTCCCCCTCTCCTTTTCCTAATCTCCCTCTCTCTCCCTGTTCATCCATCCCCCTCTCCTCATCCTACTCTCTCTCTCTCTCTCTCTCTCTCTCTCTCTCTCTCTCTCTCTCTCTCTCTCTCTCTCTCTCTCTCCTTTTCCAAATCTCCCTCTCCCTCTCTCTCTCTCTCTCTCTCTCTCTCTCTCTCTCTCTCTCTCTCTCTCCTTTTCCCAATCTCCCTCCCTCTCCTCCTCTCCTTTTCCCAATCTCTCTCTCTCTCTCTCTCTCTCTCTCTCTCTCTCTCTCTCTCTCTCTCTCTCTCTCTCTCTCTCTCTCTCTCTCTCTCTCTCTCTCTCTCCTTTTCCCAATATCCCTCCCTCTCTCTCTCTCCCCCTCTCCTTTTCCTAGGTCTACATAACCCGTACAGGTTATATAGAACTAAGGCCAAAACTTCTAGTTCTACATAACCCGTACGGGTTATGAGAAATTGTGAATGTTGACATAAAAGGTTTCCATAACCCGTACAGGTTATGGAAGAATATTAATATATTTTAGTGCCAATAGCCTAAAAACCATCATTGCAGGTTGTTTGAATGCCCCACTGCTTCTGCACATGATTTTCTGGGATAGTAACAATCAGGTTTTCATATTCTTTTGTCACTTTTTCTTTGGAATGATTGATTTGTCTCGTATATTGGATTATTTTTGAAGTTATTTTATCATTGTTACTTTAGATTATAACAAATTCATGATCATTTGTTGTTTTTATGCTTTGATCATGATTGATTTGTCTTGTATTTTGGTTTTTTTTGAAGTTATTTTATTATTGTTACTTTAGATTATAACAAAATCATGATCATTTGTTGTTTTTTTGCTTTGATCAAGATTAATTTGTTTTGTATTTTAGTTTTTTTTAAAGATTTTTTATTATTGTTACTTTAGATTATAACAAAATCATGATCATTTGTTGTTTTTTTTCTATTTGATTATGGATTGTCATCATGATGTTATGTGTAGGACAATGGGAAAGAACAAGAGAGGAACAAATGAACAAAGAGAGGAAAAAAAGGAAAGACAAAGGGAGTGTATGAAGAGATTACGTGAAGGTATGTCATCTAATGCACCTAATGAAAGTGATGAACATTCAACAATTGAAATTCATATGATGAATTCACCAAATCAAAATGATCAACATACACCAATTCAAATACATATGATGAATGCATCTAATGAATGCAATAAACATACACCATTTGAATATGATTCAATGAATGCACATGTTAATGAAATTGAAGAAGATATACCATTTGAATTTGATGTGATCAATGCACATAATGCACCTAATGAAAATGAAGAGCATGCACCAATCTTAAAACCTCTTAGAATAATTCATAGAAAACCAAAGTTCCTAATAGATATTGATGAAAATATTGTGAAGCCAATGCATGATAAAATATCCAAAAGAACTTGTAGAAGAACGGCTAGAAGAATTTGGAATTACCATTTTGAAAACTTAAATCAAAGTGGAAGATGCCAATTAGTTATTGAAATGATTAAAAATCTGAAATTTAGAGAGATAATGAAAATTTTGGGGTTAAGAACATCCAAAAATAATAGTGAAAGAACCATTGTGAGAAATATATTTGATGCATACCAAGCCATTGGTTCGAAATCACGCACTAAAGATGCTAATGTTACTCGTCGTGTCCTCACATCAACCATAATGGGAAAGGAAATGAAAAAATATCGTTTAATAAGAAAAACAAGCAAGTCATCAAGGATAAGTAGAACCACATTACACTATGCCTTAGAGAGGCAAGAGAAAATTGAGGATCCTAACAATAATTCTCTTTGGGCATTCTTGGGTAGACTCCCACGCAAGGACAAGGTTGTTGTTGATGTACTAAGAATGTTAATTGAGAAATATTGGCATGACAACACAAGGGTTTCACCCAATCAAAGAGATTTTGTTAGAAGATGAATTAGAATTAGTAATCGCAAGCCACATCCAAAACACTATTTAGATACCACTCAAACACAATTTTATGAAAGGTTTCATCAAAGCTTTCCTCAGATTAAAATTAGTCAAAGATTTTTTGAGATGACAAAACCATTTTATGTTAAGATTAATCATGGATGTACTACATGTTGTTGTAGGGTCCATGTTGAATTTTCCATGCATTATGATATTTATCGCTATATCTGTTGTACTTTGCATACTAACGCTATTTTGCAGGAATGTAGTCTACAAGCACCTCCTAAGTCACTGAGAGAATTTATTTCAAGTGTACTATGTAGATGAGATGATAGGTGCATTTACTATAAGATGATGTGTTTGAGAGGTTTTTGTCCTACATGTGGTGGTTTGCAACAGTTGCATAGATGCCAACATTTGGATAGCACACATGAAATTGGTAAGGAACTAGTTTCTATTGGAAAATATAAGTCAGTCACATATGGTGTTAAATATGGAAAATAATTAAAGAGGTGTGAGTTAGTGAAAAGGGATATATGCGTACCTAATTTTATGAAGATGTTTCAAGAGAAACTAGTGTATGAGTACATAGGTCACACACATAGAGTTGTGTGGTTAGATGAACAATTCAAGTTGTGTAAGGACACTTTCCCCCTCAGCACTATTGTCTCCGTCATTTATTTTGCTGAGAATTATACACTAAAGCCACAAAATGAAGTACAATATATTTATTACCACTCTACACAAGTTACAATTTTTGTACACATAGTATTCATTCATGCACATGATAGCACTGAGGAGGACAAAAAGGTTATAAGAGAATATCACTTCTATATCAATGATTATGATACTCATTCCTTAGAGTTTGTGCAAGGATGCTTTACAGTATTCTATGATAGTTTAAGGGAAAGAGATATAAGATACAACCAACACTTAATATGGTCGGACAATTGCACCGCACAATTCAAGAATGCAAGGATGTTCTACTAGTTGACTAGGATGCATGTGACAAGTAGTGTTTAACATTTTTGGAATTTCATTGAGGCAGAGCATAGAAAGGGAGAGCATGATGGTGTGGGAGCATGTGTGAAAAGATCTCTTACCATAGAGGAATTGAAGTACGAAGGTGGTGCAATGTTAATAGATGCAAAAAAAATTGTGCAATGGTGTGACTCTACGATGGGACCAGGTAATGCAGGTAAGTCTATGGTTTCTAGATATTTTTGGTTAATAAGTGAATCTAACATTGAAAACTATCTATATTGTTGTACACTTACTGGATCAAGTGACATGCATTCATTTAGAAGTTCAAATGCAACATCACTAGTTATTTATACTAGACAAATTGCATGCTTTTTCTCTTCGTGTATGCATTTTTTGTGGGATGAATGTGAATCAAAAGAGTGGGTTGACCAATGGTCTTGTAGACCTTTGCAAACTCTAGATACATATCAACTTCCTAGAGCACTACAAATGAACCAGATTGAAGCATCAGTGGATTTTGATCATGTATCAGACATAGTTGAACCAGGTAAAGGGTTGCAATTTGATACAATTTTAAGCTTAATTTATTAGTATTAACTTATGTTGATTTTGGTATTAACTTATATCCTTCTATTAAATACAGGTCATGTATATACAGTTGTTGTGGATGAGAACAATGAAGAAGGAACATATTACTTTTTGTGTTGTTGTATTGAGGCAAAAAAGAAATTGACTTCTACAGTGGTTGATGGAGAGGGTATTGAGTACCCAATAGGATACATTGTTGTGATAAGGACATGGTTTAGAAGGTACCATTGTTGTGTCGAGCTGTATTACTAGTACATTTGGGCCTAAATTCTGATGGCTAATTGTCGGAAGTCTGACGACACCACATCAGACTTCTGACCAATTTAACCATTGAAAACTCATCGTCGGTCTTCCTGACGATGCCATTTGCGTTGGCAATCCAATGACGTTATGAAATCTTCTGACGGTAGCTATATTTGCTCCCCTGGCCAAAAAATTTTGACGGATTACAGTTGAAATTCTGACAACTTCTATGTTTTGTCCTCAATGAGTGTCTGACAAGGAAGTGATGTTGGATATACAACATCCTTGTCGAGTGTTTCTTTAGTTGTCGTCAAAATTCTGACATTATCAGATGTTGTGGGTCAGACAGCTTTGTCGTCAGTGCATGAAAGCATTGAACGAGTTCTACTTTTAAAAATTGCATAAAACATTTTTAATTTATTTGATTCAGTGTTATTTGCAAAAAAGGGTTATCAATGATGTTTCCTTTCTCCAAGAATTGTCTAGGATCTTTCTATAAGATAATATGTAACATCCAATGAATAAATATTCTTTACAAATGCTTGTTTTATTTAATTATCATCTAAGCATGAATTATATTTTATATCTACGCAGAAGCAAAAGATAAAAGATGAAGACTCGTGTGCAAGTAAATTTCATAAAAGAAAGCAAGTAGATATTATTTTGAATGACATGGAAACAAGCTCATTGGCTACCTAGAAGAGAGCAATTGAAGAAAAGCAGAGGAAAGTGTTAAAGGGTGATAAATACATAGAGATTATGAAATACAAACAAACAATGTCTGGACAATGTGATGTGACGTCTCTAATTTATGTCCGGAGGGACTAACTAGTTTTGGAGTTCCTGGGAAACCTATTGGGCTAGGCTTGGAGGAAATCAATGTGTTCATGCAAGGACCACCTTTTTTCTATTATGAGAATGATGCTTTTGCACCGAAGGATATTTGGAAGGAAATATCCAAAAATTTCTATAGTGTGGAACCAGAGTTGGTGGACTCGAAGTATTTTTCAGCTTCCAGAAGACCAAGAGGTTATGTACACAATCTCCCAATAGAAGGGCGATTTCAAGAATTACCTCTCCCCCCCATGACTATTCCTTAGACAAAGGACTATTGGCCTCCATTGGATCAAAGAAAAAAATTGAAGCATAGACTCTAGATGATGTGGCGGTCTCCTTCGTGAAGAACTCTGCATTATAGTTGAAAATTCATGAGGAGAACTACAAGATAGTAAACATAAATACATTCTTGAAAAGTGTGAAGAATGGATCTTGGTTTGGGTGGGGCTAGGTTAGGTGGCTCCTCTAGAGGTTGATAAGATAGAAATCATATTAAGATTTGAAAAAGATCACACTCATGGAACTTCGTGTGAGACTGATCGATTGCGTTGTTTGGGTAATGCATTCCAAATAGATACAGTTGCATACCATTTATCTGTCTTGAAAGCCTTTTATCCTAATGGCATTAAATTAAAGTTCTTCCTCTATTTTTTGGTGATCTCCAGAGCAGAGGTTGCTTTGCATTGACCTGGGATACATTTAACTTGTGTTGTATCTGCGGAAATATGTATCCTAGGTCGATGCAATGCAACCTCTGCTCCACTAATGCCAGATAGTAGAGAAAGTACTTTAATTTAATGCCATCAGGATAAATATCTTTCAAGACATATAAATGGTACGCAAATGTATCTATTTGGAATGCATTACCCAAACAACGCAATTGATCGGTCGCACACAAAGTTCAACGAGTGTGATTTTTTTCAAATCCTAATATAATTTCTATCTCGTCAACCTCTAGAGGAGCCACCTGACCTGGCCCCACCCAAATCAAGTTCTATTCTTCGCACTTTTCAAGAATGTATTTTTGTTCACTATCTAGCAATTTCCCTAATGAATTTTCAATTATAGTACAAAGTTATTCATGAAGGACACGACCACATCATCTATAATCTATGCAATTCAATTTTTTTATTTGATCCCATGGAGGCCAATAATACTTTGTCCAAGGAACTGCTTCCTGAATAGTCATGGGAGGGAGAGGTAATGCTTGAAATCGCCCTTCTATTGGGAGATTGTGTACATAACCTCTTGGTCTTCTGGAAGTTGAAAAGTACTTCGAATCCACAACTCTGGTTCCATGCACTATAGAAATTTTTGGATATTGTCTTCCAAATATCCTTCAGTGCAAAAACATCATTCTCATAATAGAAAAAGGTGGCCCTTGCATGAACACATTGATTTCCTCCAAGTGTGGCCCAATAGGTTTCCTAGGAATTCCAAAACCAGTTAGTCCCTCCGGACATAAATTAGAGATATCACATCACACACTCCAAACATTGTTTGTTTGTATTGCATACTCTTTATGTATTTATCACCCTTTAACACTTTCCTCTTCTTTTCTCCAATTTCTCTCTTCTAGCCACTTGATGAGCTTGTTTTTATGTCATTCAAGATAATGCTTGCTTTCTTTCTTTTACAAAATTTACTTGCACACGAGTCTTCAGACTGTATCTTCTGCTTCCACACAGATATAAATTATAATTCACGCTTAGATGATAATTAAATAAAATAAGCATTTGTAAAGAAAATATTTAGTCATTGGATGTTACATATTATCTGACGGAAAGATCCTAGATCCAATTCTTGGAGAAAGGAAACATCATTGATAATCTTTTTTTCAAATAACACTAAATCGAATAAATTAAAAATGTTTCATATAATTTTTAAAATTAGAACTCATGCAATACTTTCATGCACTAACGGCAAAGCCATCTGACCCACAACATTATCCATAATAGAACAAATCACCATAATAGGCCCTATTATAAAGTATCTATACAAAAATATGAAAGAACATTAAATGACCATTACAAACCCATAAACCATTAAATAGAGAAAATAGATATAAATTTCTAAATGTCTCCCTACAAACACCACAACCATAACCAAAACAAAAAAAATTCTTATCCGCAAAAAACTAAGTAGCTTGCATGGTAGGGGGCATGATGCCCTTGCGAATGAACTTGAGTTGATACCAAGAGGTCTTCCAATCTTTTTATGTAGAGGCCAAAATATTGTATTGACTTTAAATATTCAAAAGAATATCCTCTGCCTCCCTACAGTTATCTGAAACCTTCATCACGAAAGCGAGCTTCTAAGAGTCTTCAAACAGTCTCACCATGCTAGTGAGTTGCAAGTCTACAACATCTCTTAGATGATCGAACCCTTTCTTAATTTTGTTCTTCTGATTAGTCAATGGATTTAGTTGCATGTACAAGTTTTCTATTTGAAGCCTTTTGTTTCCTTCTGCATTATTCTTCATGTCTATAGTATTGGATAGTTGTACAATTTGTAATGCTATAATATCTATGTGACCCTTAATATCCTTAGTATATTTAGGCCATTGTCTTTAAAACATGTATGCCTCCACTACATCCTTTACACTTTTCTTAAAAAAAATTATAATTGTAGTTGGATATGTGTTGTTGCACATCTAATCACCAAAAATTCTAGTCCTTTCTCTTCCACCTTCTTCTCTACATCCTTTAAAACTTTGGGTTCCAATTTGAAAGCATGTTCCTTAAATCCATTAAGAATCAATTGTATTTTCTCTGCACTTGACAAAGACTCATCCAAAAATACTTCTAAATGTCCTTCATGAAGGACTTTTAGTACATCATTAATAATTTATGAGCCCTATATTTGAGACTTAATAAAATTCTTGTGAGTATAATGGTGAAGTTTATCACCCAAACAAATCATATGCAAGGGAGACAATCACTTAAGCTCCATCTAATCTTGAGACATTGATGCCCACTTTAGCATGTCCCATCCTAAATATGCCCTAGGCATGTTTTTCTTCATGCCCACTTTGATTCTACTCACATCATCTTAAAATTTGCATTTTCAACTCCTTCCTTAACCTTTGTTCAATTTTAAGTCCTCATTGACAAGACTAGGACGCCTTAGGTGCCCTGGTACTCATGATTGGGACCCAAAATATGACCCCTCATTTCGTGCCTCATGTGTGAGAAAAAATTCAAACACTTTATGTATGATTAGCTATAAAAGGAAGCCTACCCTATCATTTGAAGGGGTCTACCTACAATTCAAGTGATCTCTTAATTATAAAATCAATTCAATTTCAAGTGAACAAGCAATCAAGCATTCATCAAGCATTGAAGGAGAATTCAAGTTAAAGAACAACATTCATGATCAACAGTCTACGTAACATCCTAAAACCTTGTGTGAGGATTCAAGAAAGATTCATCAAGGTATCATGTTCAATTTTAGGCATTTTTAGATTAGATCTATCCTTTCCCTCAAAAGGAAAACATTATACTTCAAGGTTAATTCACAACCCGAGGTTTGACCTAGGAAAGCCCCCATCAACAAACCTATTTTTTTCATTTTGTGTGTAGGAAACTGATTAAGGAGTTATGTGTGAAGAATTTGGCAAAGTAAATGATGACAATCAAAATCAAATTTTGATGGCATGAAAAGTAGAAGAGTAGGCTAGTTCACACCTCCTAGTCCCAAGAATTTTTGACAACCTTTTGATAGTATATTCTATGTACCATCCTAATCCAAAAAGCATTCATTTTGTCTAAATCCGACAAGTGGAGGATCTGGTTGATCTACACCTCATAGTCCCAATAATTCTACTTGAACACTCTATCACAGGAGAAGAGACATGACTTCTAGGTCTACTAAGGAGATGCTTACTATTAGGCATATGATAAGAGAAAAGAGAAGAAACGTGAATACTACTAGCTAACACATTGTGTAATTTTGGGTGATTCATGCTACATCATGGATTTCATTGGCTAGAAAGTTGTGTTATGCTAGGTGATCCATGATAGAGAAGATTAACAAACAAAACCATTTGTTCGCAAGGCAATCCAAAAACTCTACTAAAAAATGGTTGTTGTAGTGACACAAAACACAAACAACAATAATAACCAACGCTTGCAAAGGTGTAAACAACAACAATGATCACACTATCATTAATCCATGCTATTCCAAGTAATGAATCTCAAAAAAATAATAACCATGCCCTAGGGGGCGCTATGTAACATCACTTCTAGTTTGAGGATATAACATAAATGAATTAACACAAGAAAAAAGGAGAGCTCATTTGCCTCCTCTTAAGATGTCAACATACCTCTAGATTGATATCTTAAGGTAGATAGCGATCAAGGATAAGCACCTTCAACACCAAGAAGATACCCTTAATAAACATACATGCATTCCAAGCTAGGAGGAAAGATCCTTGTACATGCCTCATTCTATAAGAAAGGAAGAGATAGTTGTAAAAGAGATATTTTTCAACAAGTGTAAAGGGGTCATTTTAAAGAGGGAGGAAGAGATCTTTTCATAAAAATGTCTACCTCTAAAAATAGAGGGGATATTTAATAAAGATATCATCTTTTAAATTAAGAAATAGGCAGGAGATTAAGAATACAAACCTTCCATATTGCACACTTCAAGGTATATTCAAACCTATTTGACCTATGAAAGCTCCCATCAACAAACCTATTTTCATCATTTTCTGTGTAGGAAATTGATTCAGGAGTTACATGTGAAGAATTTGGCAAAGTAAACGATGACAATGAAACTCAAATTTTGATGGCATGAAAAGTAGAAGAGTAGGCCAATTCACACCTCCTACTCCAAATAATTTTTGACAACCTTTTGATAGTAGATTTTGTGTACCATCCTAATCCAAAAAGCATTCATTTTGTTTACATCCGATAGTCATTGCTGAAATCAGTTTAAAGTGTATTCATTCGTGGGACATTTCATAAAATATTCTCAACTTACACATCATAAAAGGATCTTAAAATATTCATTGTTTATAATGATAAGAATTTGGTTGTTCTATACACCTTCCTTTACTATTTTAAAAATATCATTGACCAAAATATTGTGCAGCAATAGTATGGAGTGCATTTCATCTATTTTATGCCCAAAGATTTCATCAAACCACTTTCTTTTCAAAGGCACCCAAAATTTGATGTGTAGTTACTTCCAAAATCTCTAAAATAACCCTATTTCTTGGTGTTGGAATCAATTCTAAGATTTTATAACAAGGGTTTCTATATTTTAAATGTTTGTATTAAAATATCCATAACACACCCAACATTCAATCATTGTGTTGGTATATAAGAAATATATGCATATCAAACCTTGTTCCTAAAATCTTTATTTTTTGAAATCATGAAAACATTACATAATTTAAATGAAGGCAACCAAAAGAATGTAGATAGATAAAAAAACTCTATAGAGCAACTATTTTACATACCTCAAATACAAAATTGTAGGGTGGAACAATAAAAAATGGCAAATAAAGGAAAGAATGAAAGATCCACACCAAATTATTATACAATGCAGTCCAGTTGAAGGATTTTCATTCAACACAAGATAGTGAAGGGGTCATTATGATGATTTATTTGAAGGTTCATAAGTTAAAGGTAGTCACTAACATATAAAGAGTGAGTAAATTGAAAAGCCCGATGAATTGCTAGCATAGCATGGGGATGTATGATGTTAACAATAGAAAAATAATATTATGATGGTGGCGAAACTACATAAAGTTTTGATCATATTTTTATTGAGCATGAAAGAAACCACCTTGAGCTCATGAATGATAGACATCATGTTGTAGAGTATCAACCCTCATTGAAGAAGGGTGTCACATTTTTGAGGCTTGATCAATGCAAGGAGACATCCTCTTTGCTTCATATCCAGGTGAAGAAATATGAATGCACGAAGTTGGTAATGGTTGCTACAGTGATATATTTCAGTTGAAGGATTTTCATTCAGCACAAGATAGTGAAAGGGTCATTACTAATAGTAATATACGTGCAAATTTTGTTTGCATCTTTGTATAAAACATGGCACAAGTTGAAAAGTTGAAAAGTTTGGAAATTAAATATGAATTGGTTTCAATTAGCCATTTTGTGTACAAGTAGAGAGGAGAGGTCGATGTCTCTGTTTATTTTCATACAAAACAATGAAAGACGTCCTAATCAAGGAACACACACGTCCAAGAAAGGAGAGAATTTCGATTGAGGACAATTCTATGCAAGAAAGGATATCAAGTTATAAAAGATAAAAATCAACAAAGGTAAAGTGGATCCCTAAAAAAGAGGAACAATTGACAACTATTATTCTTGCTCCACAATGTAGAGACAAGAATAACTAGGCTATTACGTTGCCTCCCAAGTATGATTGCACATGAAATCATAGTACCATGAATGACAATGAGCCCCTAATAGGTAATTAAGCTATTGATGCCATATAGCAAGATGAAAACATAATAGGTTATAAATGTCATTTAGAAGGGATATGATGAGTGTATAACTCATTGTCACCTATTATTTAAATGTTACTAGAACTACAATAAGTTGTTGAATTTTAATCTCTAAATCATGACATTCATTAGTGGAATAGTTGATGATACTTGAAAAAAGGATTGTCCTAATTTTGTTTATGGTTTTTCCTTCAATTTGTCAAGGGGAGAGTAATAAAGTTGGCTTTAAGAAACTGATACAAAATTATCTCTTGTTGTGATTAAAAGTTGTTGGAAAAGTCATAGATATATTAGACAATGGGAGAGGGGATGTCAACAAAGGAGGAGGATAGAAACCTAAATCTTCTTTAGAAAAATGTAGTGTATATTTCTCATGAACCTCCACACTTCATTGCACACATCTTGAATCATGTCCATTGCATCCATGTGTATAATTAAATGTGGTATTTAAATCATGTCTAGAGGAGTGTATTCATTCATATTTTAAAAGTTTAAAGATCCTCAACCATCATCAAGACATGAAGAGGTTGGAATAGATTTAGAAGAAGCTTGAATAATTGACACATACAACTCCCTTGAGACTTCATATTTGGATAGAGGGACCTTATATCAAATTAAGGAAGGCATGAGAGTGATATATGTATTAGTGTAATTATTATACTTTTTGAATATTTATCCTTAGTATAATATTGGAAATAGTATCTTATACTAATTAGGGAGTCGTAATTAGGATATTATTTTCCCATTTTTAGTTGGTGATCTCATTATTTAAGACACAAATGATTTTCATCATTTCTTTTCTTTATGTGGAATATATATCTAATGTAATTATTTATATTTTTAATAAGAAAATAAATTTATTCTAGTAATCATGTGGTTTTTTAATTTTATCTCTTGTCTAAGAGAAAGTATTGAAGATCATAACTCTAACATGGCTTTATTTTGGATGAGTAATGTTGGTTTTTACATCGCCAGACTTGGGCATAGCTTAATCAGGTTCTTCAGACCTCTCCTTTCATTGTAATTTTGAGATATATGCTTCAGTTAGTACTGTCTAATATCTTCAGAAAATCAATAGAATATCTCTTGGTAGTCAACCTATGTAAAGATCCTATGATTGCATTGGAACTAGTTTATAATAAGATTTGAATCGGCTTGTAGCTGTAATATGTTTTCAGAGGTTGCATGACATGTTTGACGAAATATCAATAATCTAGTGAAGTCTAATTTTGATACATTATTGTGATAGTCCTTGTAATTTTACATTAGCTACCTATAACATGTATTTATGATTGTCAATGAGGCATTTATTTGATTTAGGTATGAAATAAGAGGAATTTGAGGTTACATCATCATATGCCCATTTTTTGAGGACTCTTGCAGATTTGACAGCGAATATTCCTTGTTTTTTAGTCATCATTGGACAAGGGATATTACACAATCATACTAAATAGATTTCAAACCCCATAATTTGTATAGAGAACAACAAATTTGGACTCAAGAGCTTCTAGAGTAAGTTTTGAGGTTAAATGAATCTATAAACAATAGTTTAAACATGAATAGTGTTTATTTGCACTATGAATATTATTTGATGTTGTGATTAATGTCTTAGGCATGGACAATGTTTTAGGTGTGAATAATGTTTTCAAGTATGAATAGGTTTTTTTGGTAATGAAGAGATTTTCTAGGGGCTATGAATAATGGTTTAAGCCTTGTGTAGTTTTTTCAAAAAAATTTGGCTTGCCTAAATGAATAGTTTCATGAAAATAGACATCAGTTGGGAATACGATATCCAAATTTTTGAAAATATATAGCCATTGGAATGTTGATTCTATGATATAAAACATCTTTAAAACATGTAGCCTAGCAATTGCAGCTACAACATGTGACAAAATTCCTCTATTATTTATCCTATGATAGATGTTCATACCGTGTTCCAAAACTTCCAATTTCTGTGAGGTAGTCTGTCAAATAGTTGGCATGCCATTTGAAAGCTCCCATTTTCAAACAGGCTGTGGGATGTTGATAGAGCTTTAAACCCATGCCCAGGCCAACGGAGAATCAGAAACATCACTATCTGCAAGTGCAAAAGAGATGGGTGTCCGATACTAATGAATGAAAGAAGGGAAATGAAGCCTATTGGTCTTTAGCACCCAGGAGGATGCCCTATTCCATGAGCCAACATTGCTCCCATTTTCACACAGGCTGGGGGATGTTGACAGAGCTTTACACCTGCCCTAGTCCATGAGCCGACATTGCTCCCATTTTCGCAAACCCTATTCCATGAGCCGAGAATGCTTGGAGCTGGCATTAATTGGTTAAAATAGTTCAAGTGCCTCATCCAAAACCTGGAGTATGCTTACTTTGGGTGGGAGTACGTTGCTAGGGCGACAATGTGAGAATGCGAAGAGTCCACGAAAATGATTTGAAATGTCTTGGTCTTTTTTTTTTTTTTTAAGTAATGCCCGCGGTCGTCGAAATTTTGACGAATGCGGGCACTTTTTTTCAAAAAAACACAAATTTCATTGCCAATTCCTTCTCCATTGAAAACAGATATAGAATTATCGTCAGAATTCTGACAAATGTGGGCAATTTTTCAAAAAAAAATCAAATTTGTTCACAATATACCTTCTCCGTCAGAAACCTCCATCAAAATTTTAGGCCAAATGTATTAGTGTATTGAGACCTCTTAAACTCATTTATTTAGTAGTCATTGTATTGGTTTTGGCATTAACTTATCCTTCTATAAAATGCAGGTACCCTGTCAAAAATTCTAATGCCTGGTTGTTTGAGGACTTTGAGACACATAGACATATTATTCATTACTCAAACCTTCTTGTTGCAACAAATATTCATTTGATTAAATATCGTGGTAGACCTCTTAACAAGGATTTATGGAAAGTTCATGAATCAGACCACAAGGCAATACTTGAGACGCTAAGGGTTAGAGCTGATCCAGAAGGTTCACTTGATTTATTTTGGGCCATATAGAAGAATAATTCTACAATATGGTAAAATAATTTTGACAATTTTGTATATAGCTTTTGCGAAACGTTCTAACTTCACTTTTTTGGATAAGCTCTACATTCATATGAGATGTAATATGCATATGAGCTATAATGTGCATATGTAGATGCCAAGTTTTGTATATAAAAACATCAATGAGTTGTAATGTGCATATCTAGATGCTAAATTTTGTATAAAAAAATAACAATGAATTGTAATGTGCATATCTAGATGTTAATTTTTGTATAAAAAAATAACAATGAGTTGTAATTTGCATATTTAGATGCAAAATTTTGTAAATATAAACATTAATGAGCTTGATCATTTACATAAGATGCCAAATTTTATATATGAAAGTGTCCATGGGGCTGATTTGCAAATTTTGAGAGCCCAAATTTGTACCATTTGATTATAAATACATTTGTAAAAAAATTGTACCATTTTATTATAAATTTGTACAATAGGTTCAAACAGATCGTTCATAAGTGCCATGGTCTCCAAGTTACGCTACATAAAAGTTTGACCATTTTTTCCACTTTGAGCGCTCAAGGGAAAATGTCGCTACAAGGTGGTTCGTAATGATCAAACATCTTGGGGAGTGGGACAAGGGCACACCTAGAGTAAAACTAGCTACTCGGACGTGCTTGCACTGACGGTTTGTTCCCATGACAAGCAGATTGAAAGGTGCACTATTTTGCCACCTCTCATTGACGGTTTTTGACAGTTTTTGATGTGACAAAAAAAATCCCACCACAAGAAAATGGAAACAAGTTGGCAAAAACTGAGAGAGGCTATTTTAGGTAGAGACAACATGACCCCATGCGTTCAAATGGATTATTCATAAGTGCCATGGTCTCCAAGTAACACTACGTCAAAGTTTGACCATTTTTTCCACTTTGAGCGCTTAAGGGAAAACGTCGCTACGAGGTGGCTCGTAATGATCAGACATCTTGGGGAGAAAGAAAAGGGCACACCTAGCATAAAATTGGCCACCCAGATGTGCTCATGCTGACGATTCATTCCCATGATAAGCAGAACGAAAGATGCACTATTTAGCCACCTCTCACTGACAGGTTTTGATGGTTTTTGATGCGACAGAAAAAATCTCACCACAAGAAAATGGAATCGAGTTGGCCAAAACTAAGAGAGGATGTTTTAGGAATAAACAACACAAACCCATAGGTTCAAACATATCATCCATAGGTGCCATGGTCTCCGAGTTACACGACATCAAAGTTTGACCATTTTTTCTACTTTGAGCGCTCAAGGGAAAACATCGCTACGAGGTGGATTGTAATGATCAGACATCTCGATGAGTGAGAACAGGGCACATGTAGCATAAACCTAGCCACCCAGACATGCTCACGCTAACAGTTTGTTCGCATGACAAGAAGAATGAAAGATGCACTATTTTGCCACCTCTCACTGACGATTTTTTACAGTTTTTGATGCCACAGAAAAAATCTCACCACAAGAAAATAGAGTCGAGTTGCCCAAAACTGAGAGAGGATGTTTTAGGTAGAAACAAAATGATCCCATGGGTTCAAATAGATCATTCATAAGTGCCACAGTCTTCGAGTTACGCGAGGTCAAAGTTTGATTATTTTTTCCGCTTTGAGCACTCGAGGGAAACTGTCACTACGAGGTGGCTCGTAATGATCAGACATCTTGGAGAGAGAGAAAAGGGCACACCTAGCATAAAATTGGACACCCAGATGTGCTCACGTTGATGGTTCATTCCCATGACAAGCAGAATGAAAGATTAACTATTTTGCCACCTGTCACTGATGGTTTTTGATGTGACAGAAAAAATACCACCACAAGAAAATGAAATCGAGTTGCCCAAAACCGAGAGAGGATTTTTTAGGCAGAGACAATGTGACCCCATAGGTTCATATAGATCATTCTTAAGTGCCATGGTCTCTAAGTTATATGACATCAAAGTTTGACCATTTTTTCCACTTTGAGTGCTCAAGGGAAAACGTCGCTACGAGGTGGGTCGTAACGATTAGACATATTGGAGAGAGAGACAAGGGAACACCTAGCCTAAACCCAGCCACCTAGATGCACTCGCATTGATGGTTTGTTCCCACAACAAGCAGAACGAAAGATGCACTATTTTGCCACCTCTCACTAACAGTTTTTGACGGTTTTTGATGCGACAGAAAAAATATCACCACAAGAAAATGGAATCAAGTTGCCCAAAACTAAGAGAGGCTTTTTTAGGAAGCATCAACACAAACCCATAGGTTCACATAGATCATCCATAAATTCCATGGTCTCCGAGTTACGTGACATCAAAGTTTGACCATTTTTTCCACTTTGAGCGCTCAAGGGAAAACATTGCTAAGAGGTGGCTCGTAACGATCAGACATATTGGGGAGTGATACAAGGGCACACCTAGCATAAACCTAGCCACCTAGACATGATCACACTGATGGTTTGTTCCCATGACAAGCAAAATGAAAGATGCAATATTTTGCCACCTCTCACTGATGGTTTTTTATGCGACAGAAAAAATCTCACCACAAGAAAATGGAATCGAGTTGCTCGAAATCGAGAGAGGCTTTTTTAGGCAGAGACAACACAACCTAATTGGTTTGAATGGATTTTTCATAAGTTCTTCAAATCTTCTTTCATAGGCGGTTTGGATGAATAGGTGTGTCTCTTACCCTAAGCCCGACTTGTTATGGATGAAATTTAAATGAAAACCTTACCTATGTCGACTCATCCTTAGATAAATTCACTCCAATCTCTTCATGCATAAAGAACTCAAATAAAATTCACTCAATCAAAATACAAAATATCAACATTATTGATATCATTACTTGGGTATACACAATATGAGAAATAGATAGTTTAAAAGTATACGCCATATGAGTTACAAGTAATGAACAAATTGGATCACATTTCAAGACATATACACAATGAACAAATTTGATCACATTTCAATAGCAAATAACTAATTTTCAGGAATATCATGTCTCATATATATCAATGAACAAAATGGATCGAATATCAAGTTTCATATATATCAAAATGAACAATAATCGTGTACATATCAAAAAATGGCATAGATTCCAAATCAATAATAGTTACAAAATTGTGGCATGTGCCATGTCTGTCAAAGTCAATATATACATATACAAATGTCAAATATATATATAAAAGTTGGTCCTTCAATGACCACAACTATAACTATATGTCTCTATTGGTATCTATGACTGTGGCAGATCATCAAAATCGAGCCTCTTCAAAGCAGTACATGGCTTTGCAGGTGGCTGCACAAGGATAATTCAAATGTCAAATCAGATATATTATCTCAATATAACATCAAAATAACTAAATACTGAACTCTAAATTGTTTGAAGTTGAAATGTTGATTACCTCATCTCTGTCTTCTACAATTGGGTGAGGCTGAGGATCAGTGGGATGTCCTAAAGGAGGCTGTAACTGGTAAAACAACATTAATACATGTTAATAACATATATGTCAAATAAAACATAATAACTAAAAATGAATAGAATAAAAAACTAAAGCATATTGGAGCCTTAGATGGATGTGTTGTGGTCGTAGGAGGCAAAGTTACAGATGAATCAGTTATGACCATTTCTTATATCCATGGTAAGTGATCTAAAATGAGTTAACTAGACGATTTCAACTCCATTGTGCACTTAGTGAAAATGAGTTTATCTAAGACAGACATACCTTTTCCCTTCGTCGTGTTGGATCCCATAATATACATGTAGGACTTCTACTGAAATGGAATGGTAGAATAATAGTAGGAATTTTGGAAGGGGCCTGTAATAGTTTAAAGACAATCATACAAGTTAATAACCCAAAGTAGTTGACAAACTAGATCAAACAAATATTTTTAACATGTGTAGAAAAAATGCACACTGAAGCCTCATTTAGTTCTCCTGTAACCTTAAGAGGCCTAGTCTAATCTGATGCAGCTATTACCATTTCTTGTATGAAAAATGATAACATGTGATATAGACATAAAATGATTTAGTTATTTTGAACAAGCAAGAATGCAATCCAAAGTGAATATGAAGATATCACCTCTTCCCTCTGTTGAACCTCGTTGACATCAGATGCATTCATTAATTTCATAAACCCCATATGTTTCTGTATATAGAAAAAATAAATTAAGTGCATTTATCAATATTTACATATACATGTTTAATCATAATACATTTCAACAAATGAATTTAAATTGTAGTGAATTACCTTCTGTCGTTTGGGTGTCCGAGAGGATATCTTTCTCTGCCTCAGAGTGCTAGAGGATAGCTTTCTCATATGAGATGTCTTCGAGGTAGGTGGGGTAAGCCCACAGAAAAAAATTAACATAAGGGAAAAGGGCATTTATTTAATATATCACTTAAGTAAAAAATATATAAATCTAAATGGTACCACATAACTATCTTGGCCAAAGTCAATGGACGAAAGCATGATATCATCAATTTGGGACATCTCAGCCATTGATAAGCCCTACAAAATACCAAGTAATGATACATATAATTAATAAATGATTTTTTGAAACCAATGTATTATTATATTCTTAACAAATTTACAAATCTTTACCTCTGATGGTGAAACTACTCGTGATCATGGAGGCAACTGAACAGTATGTGGTGTACTCCCACAACCTGCTGCACCCTGCAATGCATTTTATTTATATGTCACTTTAAATTGTTCTAAAAAAAAAAATTCATTTCTTTTTATAAGATTTAGTCACTTAATTGATAACATGTCATAAACAAAATTAAATGCACCTGTGCCTAATAGAGAGGGTACAACATATTGAGAAGTTCGTCAGTGAGGGCCACATCCTCTATAGTGGAAGCATGGCATCTACTCCTGCAACATGTACACCAATAAGATGTCCAACCATCCTTATCCACATCAGTGTCTACACTAGAACATACACCCTGGCATGTGGGGCACATATGTTGAATGGGCTAGCTTGTGCCAAATGATGCAAAAGGCATTGTTGATGAAGGAGGTGTTGTTGATGAAGGAGGTGGTGTTGAGGAAGGAGGTGTTGTTGATGAAGGAGGTATCGCTGATGAAGGAGGTGATGCAGGTGTTGGTACATCCTCTTCTTCGACCAACTGTGTGTCATGCTAAACAATGACATTAGTCAATGATGTAGCTGCCTAAAGAGTTTGTAATTCCATAGACTCCTTCAAGGATATAGGGACAATGACATGAACCATGGGTTTAGGAGTTGTACGATTCCTATGATGTGGGTCTACCACCCTATCAGACCCAGGTCTATCTTGCTTAGAGCCTCTCCCTCTACCCTGAAATTGTTGGATGTCAAAGTAATTCGGCTTCTCACCGAGGATAAACTCACAATACAACTTTCTCAAAAAATATAGAGGCACCTCCCAATTATTAAAATGTGGTTGGTCAAAGACCATATACCACCTATCCCAAAAATCTTCTTTCAACCTAGCATCAACACACAATGCATAGGAAACTAAGTCGTATTTAGTTCTAGGTTGTTACTAGTAACAAGATCGATGAAAAGAGAACATATGTCAGCTTTACCTATGCCCTTTTTCTTCACTTGATCATATGACAACCCATCCACATAAAATGTTTGACATCTATCCTTCCATGAGCCCTATTTCGTAACCTCCCTAGATACCTCATTTGCACTATTAGCCATTATTTCTAGTGTTTTGGTGAGGGTTGAGTGGTGCTCAAGCCTAGAGGTCCTCAACCTTTTCACCAATATAAAAATTTGGGCACTATTTTAGGTAAGGCGGTTGATAACATCCTCTTGTGTGGCATCTACATGATCTAATGGAGGACGTGGAGGGTTTTGGGGTGGTGGTGGTTGTTGAGGAGCAACATTTTCAAGATTTTGAGGGTTTTCTTGTTTCTCTTATGCAATGTTAATAGGGTTTTCTTATGTTCCTTGTGTAGGAGGAGGTCTTTGTTGTCTATTTCATTTTTGGGGATTGCTTGAAGAATCTGACATCAAATTAATAAAAATAAAACTTAAATCAATTAAAAAACCCTATTTTAATTAAAATGCAAACAAAAATAATCAAGAAAATCAAATCTTACATGTTCGACAAGGTGCCATTGTTGAAAATTGCTCTCGATGTTGGGAAAACCCAAAATAGTCACAAACTCGTGCAGGTTCTATGTTTTTTTGCTTCTCCTTCCTATTGTTCCATGGGTTTTGGCATTGAAAATGGTCAAAACTCGTGGCCTACGCAAAAGAAATATGTTTCTCAAAACCCATACAGGTTTTGAGAAACTTTTAATTTTTTATTTTAAAAAAAATGTTCCTCAAAACCCATATGGGTTTCGAGGAACTTTTGGGTTTTTAAATTGTTTTTTCTCTAGGCTTGGTGTTATCAAACCTAGCACATTTTTTAATTTTTAGAACCCGCACGGGTTATGAAAAAATTGGTTTTTTTTTGGCATGTGGCCACTTTTCTGTTCACCATCTTGGTGCACTTACCCAGAGTAAATAGATAAAGATGTGAGAGAGAGGTAGATAGGGGATAGATGAAGAGTGATATGTTGAGAGATAGGTCTAGATCTTGAGGGAGATAAAGAGAGTGATAAAATACTGCTAGTAGCCTGTAGATTATAGAGATTTGACTAAGTATAAAAATTAATAATATCTTATAAAATCTAGAATTTGCATTATAACTCCTAGAGATCTAAAACTATTCTCAAACATCGTGTCAATATATACATGAAATATAACTTAAAGTATAAGTCACATATTTTTCCTTTATACTTAAATGTTATATTTCATGTATATAAAAGTCATTTACAATATACAAAAATATTAAATATAAAAATTATTATTTCTCGTGTATATATAAGTCATTTTCAATTAAAAAAAATAATATAAAAAGAAATGGGATCCCATTTTGAAATGGGGTCCTATTTTATTTTTGAAATGGGATCTCCGTGTTTACTAAATGGTATCTCATTTAAAAAAAAACTAAATTCCACAATTGATTTTTTATTTGGAATTCACTCTACAATAAGGCTTAGGGAGCCGACCCTTAGCCTTGGACCTAGTTTGGCTTGCAACTTGAAGGCCATGTCAATGTCCATACAAAATACCGACTTTAGACATATATTTGAAGACCTATTTTGTAGAATAGACTATCTAGATTCAAAATATATATTAAAAAATATATATATATTACAAAAGAGACTATATAGATTCAAAATATTAAAAAAAAAATAGTGGATCAAATTTTTTATTTTCAAAATAATTTCTAATGAAAGAGGTTCATAATCTTGAAATAACAAGGTTTCTTATTTATTTAATAAATTTTTTGTTTCTAAGTTTTTTGAAAACCAAATTACATGGCATCAACCTACATATCTATACACTTTTTAAAAAATATATAATTTTAGGTCAAGTTATGCTTGTCGTACACAAGGGTTTTTCAAAACACCAATTATGCCTGGAATAAAAAATTAACAATTTAAAAAAAAAAATTCAAAGAAAATAATAATATCCTCATAAAAGGTGAGTATGTTACAAATATTTTCCCAAAAGGATTGAGAAAAATAATTTCATTTAGATCAAATTATGCTTGTTGTACACAGGCATGGTATGGTCTTGAAAAAGTGACTTTTAAACTATAGGTTTTACAAATGCCTATTAAAACTTACTTTTTATTATCTAGCTATTAAAAAAATATATACATATTTGAAAACTAGACTTTGAGCACTCCATTTTCTATTACAAACTTTTTTAAGGATTCATTCTTGAATTGCTTCAAATTTTTAGGTCAATTGGGACAAACTATGAAAACTAGGGAAAACACTTCCACTTTTTAGCCAAAAAGTGGAGTCGACTTCTTCCACACACCCAAAACTCTAATTATAGCCAGGCCAGCTAATTTAGGCATTGCCTACTGCATTGAATGCATGTAAATCAAGTATGGTTTGGTTTAATAATCAGGGATTGGCATTTGGAGGCTCATTTCTCATCAAGTGAACCTCCAACCTCCGATCTTTGAAGCTCAACTAGGAAAGCAATCAAGGATCGGGGGTCAGGAATCCTTGTTCTCCAAATGAATGGAGAAACAAAGGAAGCCTGAAGGGCGATCCCCAAAAGGGTGAAAAAGTAAAAAATAAAAAGATAAAATGAAAGAAGAAAAAAAGAGAGGGCTAAGAAAATAAGGAGAAAATCAAAAGGAGGAGGGGGGTCCCTAGCTTGGTCAACTAGCTAATTGGGGTGTGAGTTGCAAGGAACTAGTTATTAGTGCTATCACTATCAATAATTTTGTTAAAAAAATTATCTCAATATTTTTAGCTTATGTAGAACAAAATTTCCCTCTGAACTAGTTCCACTTTCTAATCAACCAAAACTTTCTCTAGTGATAAGGTTTTCTCCCCCTTTCGAATGTCCAGTCTCAACATCGTCATCTATGTGTACAACTTGTGCATTTCCTTCAAGTTTTGTGTACCTCCTTCTTTGTTGATGTTGACACTCATATTCTTAGTGTCCTCTTTCCCCATATTGAAAACATCTTCATCTAAAACCTCATCTCTAAAATCCTTCTCTAAGTCTTTCTTATCCTCTTTGCTGATTTTTGTCTTGTTTATTCTTCTTGTGACCTTCATATTCATTTTTCTCTATTATTTTGTAACAAAATTTCTTTGCACCTCCTCTTTGAGAGCACATAGTTTTCATTGGATGACTCTAAAACCCTCATCTATTATAGCTACAATCCTCCTATCATGATTCATTTGTGAATGCATTTTATCTTATTTCCTCACTCACCTTCTTCACAATGCTTCATGTAGACCACCTTTGTACAACTCTCTATTCACATATTTGGGAACTAAGGAGCTTTGATGTTTGCATCCCATAAATTAAATTCTTATAACTTAGAATATAAGATCAAAAGTTTTTGGAAAATTACCTTTTGTAAATAATTTTAAACTTGCAAAAATCCTCCTTTTGTTATAAAAGATTTTACTACAAAAGATCCCACCTTAATTTACATAAATACATGTAGATCATCATTTTTCTGCCAATCAAAAAATATAACAAACTAGCCTAAATCCTAAAAAAACTCATAAACTACACATTCTACATGCAACATTAACTCATTCTATTTTCTCAAAACCTTACAATTGTTCAACAAGTACTCCCAATCACCATAGATACATTCCTTACATGCAAAAATAAACATCAACATCTACAATATTACACTCTTTCATTCAATAACACTCATTTGGAAGAATTCTCGCAAATCATAACTTGCAAAAGCAAAGTAAGAGGAACAAACCATTTTATTATTGAAGAGCAATTGAAAATACATGATAACTTATTCTAAATGGATTGAAATTTAATAATGATGTAGAATGACATCCAAACTACTTTCTATAGGAAATAAAAATCAATCTTACATTCAAATTATAGTATCATAAAATTGTGACCCATACAATTTGTGACCACATTAGGGTCTTCACATTGGTGATTTGATTCCCCAAGCCTGATCAGAGACCCAAGACTTGCTCATCCCCAAAAATTGAACTTTTTCTGGCCTCCACACTGCCTGAACTTGCTTCCTGTCCTTTGATAAGGGCAAGACAGGGGTGTGGTGCCCCTGTCCCTGCCTTATTTTGGGGCCCCCTCTGTCCTATCTTTGCATTGGACTTTGCACTTAGAGCGGGAAAATTTTCCCTATGTCAACCTATGATGAAAAATTAGTCAATTAACCCTAATTGATGAATATATAAGTTGCATTTACCTTCCCATTTATAGAAGTTAGAAGGTTGGAAGTTTTCATCCATCATAAGTTCAAGCAATCAAGCATTCAAGCATTCCTTTCTAGCATTAAGCATTCTCAAGTCTCCCTTCAAGGCTAGGCATTGCATTCAAGTCAAGGATTCAACCATTGAAGAGGATATCCCTTTCAACATTCAAATCCATACAAGAAAATCTACCTACATTTGTATCCACAACCTCTCTTGAGGTGAATTACATTTCAGTCTTTCATTTACATTTACTTGCAAGTACTTTCTTTCATCATTTGGTTAATTCCAAAACTGGGGTTTGACCTGAAGGAAAACCCCCAATCCCAACCTCTTTTCCTCTCTTTTCTATGTGTAGGTTGTAGGTGTGTAGCTATATTTGCAGATTTGGACTCCATTTGTAGAGGTGGAAAAACCCTTTTCATTTCGCAGATTTTTCGAAGGACAATTAGTACTTTTAGCATAGTCTTGACAACATTTCCTCTAATTCACAAGGTGGCTTCATCTCAACATATCATAGCCAAATCCAAGTGTACAACTTCATCCCACGCTTCTATTTCAAGTTATAATAAGTTCTTTTCTACTGTTACACTTAGTCTCAAAACACATAATTCAACTATTTTCCATTCTAAAAGAGGGGTTAGCTTGTCATTTTAACACCTTTATCAATTCATTTAGTATTCAATCTCTTCCCCAAGAGATTGGATCTAGTGGATTTCCCCCCCTCTTTTAATGTAATGTGGATAAAGTGTTTGAAGGAAAATCCATAGTGAAACTTTCATCTCTCCTCGGAGGGAAGAAAAGCTTTCCTCTTGATCTCTCCATCATTCACTTTTTCCCATATCACATTTTGGTTAACCCTACATCTTGCATGCTTTATTCTGAAAAATCATTGCATATTTTTCACTTACAAGTTTCATTTTTCTGCAAACTTAGTGGTTAATTTCTTCAAAACCCAAGTTTTTAAAATTAAAATTGAACGTGTTTTGTAAAAATTGCTTGCTATTGTCTTACATCTAAAAATTCCTTTATTTGTCAAATTCAATTTCTTCATTGTCTTGTTCAATTTGCAAATAAAATTCACAAAATTAAGAGGTTAATCGTCAAAACCCTAATTTTCAAAAATCATCTTGAAATTGTGCAAAAAATCAATTTCTATTTAATTTTTAGATTTTTTACTGTTTTCAAACATATCCTCTTTCCTAAAATTCAAATTTTCAATTTACCTCCTTTTTCAAAATTTAAAATTTCAAAAATGAAGTGGTTAGGTCCTAAAATCATAATTTTCAAATTTAATTGGATTTTGTACAAATTTCAATCAATTTAAGTCAATTTCAGTTTTTTAAACATTTTTTCAAGGTGTCCCTATCCATTAGGTTTGACCCTTTTCAAATTTGCAATTTAATTCCTCATTTTTTTCAAAACCTTAATAGGGTCCTATTACATTCAAACCTTATTTTCACCTATCTAAAGATCATAAAATCCACCAATTTTGGGGGGTTAGCTTTAAAATCATCGTAACTTTCATCCTTGAAAATTTTGAAAAAAAGTTGGCTAGACCATGTGCACTTTCAACATCATCCCCAACTTTTTTCCCAAAATTTTGGAAGACTATTATGACTGATTTAATAGCTTGAATCCAATGGATTGGAAGATTTTGTCGATTTTTGATCCCTCTAAAATAAAAAAATACCTTCAAAATTAAACATTTCAAATTTCAAGATTTTTTTTAAAGTTAACTGGTTAATTATAATCTGCCATGATTTTAAAAATTTTGATTTTATCAATTTTAAAATTAAGAGTTATCCCATTGGCCCTAATTTTGAATTCCAATTTCCTTTAATTTATCATAAAATTATTTTTGGAAATTATGTCATTTTCTTCTTTCAACAAAGTTCAAATTGTTTAATCATTATTTTTCCAATTTTTGCATTATTCAATTTTTGTGCACTTTGTTCTTATAATTCAAAATTCAGATTTAAAATTAAAAATTTTCCTTCTAGTGCATGAGTTTCACCACAATTAGTGCTACCTACACTATCCCCGTTAAACGAAGCATCAGAATTAAGGCTTCCCAAGGTTTAATTACCAAGGAAATGGAGCATAATTTGGGTGACTTCTTTAATGAGGATCATGCTAATTCTTTGCATCGTAATCATGTCCCTACATATCCAATTGATGAATCCCATTATGAACATGAAGAAGCTTTGACCAGAGTTTTGATAGATCAACTTTCAAAATTGGACAATCAATTTGATAACTTTCAACAATGGATGTCCCAAGAGTACCCTAATAGTGAAGCTCTTCCATTAATTGAAGGCCTTAAACTAATGATTCAAAGTGATAAGAATGGAATTGATATATTGCATGGAATTGCTCATATTGTTGATTCTAATGTCATGCCTATAAAGAGTTGTGCCAAAAACTTAGGTTATTCACAACTTTAAAATCAAATCAATTCTTCTATTCCTTTGACCACTCCAATGGCTAGTATTCCTACTTTCACTACAAACATCATGGCTACTTCAACTGAAAATATCATTCCTACAACCATTAGTCATGGGGTAAATCCCTCTTCTTCATGTAATCCTCAATTTTTACCTATGTCTTCAATAAGTATTCCTATTATCCCTCAACCAATCAGTGTGACACAAGGAGGCAATTCATTTAACAATTTTATTCCTCCTTTGAGTGTCCCCTTTCCTACTCAATCATCACCTATGCCTACTTATCATAATGTCCCACCATCTTATTCTCAATCCATTCCTTCCTTCAAAAACATCACATCACCTTCTCAATCAACCATGTCTAACATCAATTCTTCTACTAAAGCGACCATTAACAATCTTGCTCAAACTGTGTCTTCCTTACAACAACAAATTGCTTCCATGAATCAATCCAAGTTTACTGTGCCCACATTTGATGTTGTGAGCCCACTTTCCATTGATATTCTTAAATCCATGCCACCTAAGCATGTTGAGGTCCCTCAATTGGAACTCTATAATGGAAAAGGTGACCCTCTAATGTATGTTAAAACATTTCAAACCTTGTGCACTCATTTTGCTTGTGATCAAAGATTGCTTGCAAAACTGTTTGCAAGAACACTAAGAAATAAGGCTTTACAATGGTATTTCTCTTTGCCTTCTTATTCTATCATGTCTTTTCAACAATTAGCAAATGATTTCATTTAACAATTTCAAAACAACATTGGTCCTACTATCACTTTGATTGATTTAATGCATTGTAAATAAGTTGTTAAAGAAAAACTGACCGATTTCATTGGTAGATATAAGAATTTGTGTGCTCAAATATTGTTTCATGTACTTGATAATGATATTCAAAAAAATTTCATTTCTAATTTGGAAAAAGATATAAGGGAAAAGATTTTGTTGTCTGAGATTACTTCCTTCCTACAGTTGTGCGCAACACTCCATATTTATCAACTAGTTGTGAGTCAAATGGAGCAATCTATTCCTATGGTTCTGAGTGATAAGGGGGAGAGTGTTCAACAACCATTTGTGAAGTTCAAACAAATAAAAAGCTTCATAAACTTCAATGATACAATCAACAACAACAATGTGAATTCTATAATAGGTGTGCCTCCTATTTCTAAATTCTTTAATAGAGAAAGACAATTACTCCTTTCGTTGAATCTTTACATAGTATTATGTCTAATTTGTTACAAAAAAAATGTTATCAAAGTTCCTCCTATAAAACCAATTGACCCATCTAAGCTTGCATCCCTTTATTTTGATAGGAATTCCTTTTGTTAATTTCATTGTTAGCATGGTCATGATACTGAGAAATGTTTTGCATTGAAAAGTAAGATTCAAGATCTGATTGATAATAATACTATATTCGTGGCAGGTGTGAATGATAAGGGAAACAAATTAGTAGCTCCTTGTAATCAAAATCTTATGATTTTTACTAATCCTTTGCCTTCTCATAACTCTAAGGTGATTGAGATTGAACATACCACTTTCTCTCCCTCAGATCTTACTACCACTTCTCCAAATTTAGTGAATATGGTAGAGAAACAAGTGATACCTAAGGACCCATGTATTACATTTGACCCTAGTGAGACCATTAAAGCACCCGATGGCCTTTTATACATAGTTGTGAAGGTTACGGACATACCCTGCCATGGTGCTCTTGTTGATCCCTCTTGCATGGTTAATGTCATCCTTGAGGAGTATCTTTTCACTTTATGATTGCATAAACCGATTTATGATGACACTAATATGGTTGTGAATCTATTTGATGGATTCTCTTGTCCTACCATTGGTTCTATCACCCTTCCTATTGGAGTTCACACTAAATCTATGGATGTCAACTTTGTTATCATTCCTTCTTCCAAGCAATTCCATGTGAAGTTGGGATACCCTCTGCTATCTTCCATGAAGGCTATTGCTTCTCCAATTCATAAGTGTTTGAAATTTCCCCACAATGGAGAAATCATAATTGTTAACCACAACTTATTTTGACAATTTGAAAGAAGCCCAAGTGTTCCTATTGATTTCTTTTGGCCTAAGCAATTTCAATCTCTTCCACAAAGGAGCGATGCTCTTTTCCAATCTTATCAAAAATGGAAGAAAGATATGATCTTATCCTTAATTTAACCTAGATCTCCAACAATTGATATCCCCATCCTTCTTGAAGTTGAAATCCTTCCCCTAATGGATAGGTCAAATTTTCATCCTAAGGAATATCATCAACCTATTCCTATGGATGTAACTATTATTTCTCCTAAGAAGAAAAAAAATATTTCTTCTAAAGTTAGACCTATACCACCACCCCATGATGGATCCAGTCTCCTTCCTACACCTAATATTCCTCCGTTATATGGCGCATTTCCACCTCCTTTCTCTTATATAGAAAAGAGACCTGCCTCTCCTCTTGTCCAACCTAAAAGACCTCAAACTAAACCTTCAACTATCAAAGAGGAGACTATTCCTCCTTCAATAAATGTTCCTCCTTCTTCCTAGATATCCTCTAAAACTTGACGAAATCAGTGTGCGAGAGACCGCCGACGAAGGTGTCGTGCTTGAGCTCATGAATTTGTTCCTCAAACTATTCAATCTCTAATGACTCCAACAGTTGACATGAGTCCCTTTTCTCCTAAGTAAGATGTTGAACCTACATCTCCAAATCATAAATTGCAAAAAAATGTGATGGTTTTACTCCTATTCATTGTCATACTCCTCTTTCTATAAATCTTGACGAAGAAATGAGTGAAAATGTTATTCATGATGGCAATACAACTCCTAATGCTTCTAATAGTGACTATGAATATGTTGATGTGGACAAGCATTTATCAAATGAATTTTCAAAAATGTTAATCCTAGCTCCCAAAATCGAACAAAGTGACTTAGCCCATGAGCATAGTCCTTGTTTGGATCTTGTGTTTGCTCCATCTATTGTGCTCGATGGTGCTCCTCGGGCATGTTGCTCGCCTTCCCAAAATAGTGATCAACAAGATAGGGAAGTCGATGTCGTGATAGATTAGCAATATTAGCACTAAATATCTTCTCCTTCTCTCCTCTCTTTCTCTTTTTATGACTATTCTTCTATGTGTGTCCATATTCTTCTATTTTTCCCTTAATGTCTACTTGAGGATGATGCAAAGAATTGAGATCTCTTTTGGTCTCTTTCATATTGACTCGAACGACATCCTCTATTCTCTTTCTTCCAAGGTAGTATCCTTTCTTTGGGGGATAATGATTATTATATGCACATATACATATATGATATACATAAGTTATCATACAACATACTGACCCCAAGGAAAGCGAAACTACCTTGTATTTTGTGTTCATTATCATTGGTTTTATTCCTTGACTTGGGGCTAAATCCTTGCGATAACGTGCTCCCTTTCTTCTCTCTATTTGTGGGTATCCTACCTTAAAAAAATTTCTCCCGATAAGGCGTGCACAATTGCTTTAACATGGGGGCATACACTCCACTCATATTTTCCTTCTTAATACATAAAGTTATTTAGTGAACTCAGCTTTTCTTTATAATTTTGGTATCTTTTCATGACTCATAGTGAGGGGAACCTTGCTACTTGCAGTCATGGTTTTCCCTTCTTGATCTTCCCTTTTACTTTGTCAATCAAAGTCGTAAGATCCTTAGTCCACTAGGGGCTTGGTGCATCTTGCCTCCTTGATGTGGTAGAACTCTTTCAATCTTATTTCCTTGTACTTTATCGACAGTATTGGCATACGCTTATACTCCTGCTAAAGTGGGGGTTGAATGTAGTGTCATAAAATTTTGATCCCTACAATTTGCAACCACATCAGGGTCTTCACATTGGCAATTTTAATCCCCAAACCTGATCAGAGACCTGAAACTTGCTCATCCCCAGAAACTACACTTTTTTTGCCCTTTGTACTACCTGAACTTTCTTCTTGTCCTTAGATAAGGGCAGGATAGGGGTGTGGTGCCCCTAACCCTGCCCTATTTTAGGCCCCACTCTGTCCTATCTTTGCAATGGAATTTTCACTTAAAGTGGGAAAACTTTCCCTATATTGGCCTATGACAAAAAATCAATCAATTAACCCTAATTGATGAGTATATAAGCTGCATTTATCTTCCCATTTGTAGAAGTTATAAGGTTGGAAGTTTTCATCACTCATAAGCTCAAGAAATCAAGCATTTAAGCATTCCTTTGGAGCAATGAAAATTCTCAAGTCTCCCTTCAAGGCTAGGTGTTCCATTCAAGTCAAGGATTCAACCATTGAAGAGGAGATCCCTTTCAACATTCAATTCCATACAAGCAAATCTACCTACATTTCTATCCACAACCTCTCTTGAGGTGAATTACATTTACTTGCAAGTACTTTCTTTCATCATTTGGTTAATTCCAAAACTCAGGTTTGACCTGAAGGAAAATCCCCAATCCCAACCTCTTTTCCTCTCTTTTTTGTGTGTAGGTTATAGGTGCGTAGCTGTATTTGCAGATTTGGATTCCATTTACAGAGGCGGAAAAACCCTTTTCGTTTCGTGGATTTTTCGAAGGACCGTGTGCACTTTTAGCATGGTCTCGACAAATTTTCCTCAAATTCGGAGGGCGGCTTCATCTCGACATATCATAGCTAGATCCAAGTGCACAACTTCATCCCACATTTCTATTTCAAGTTATAATCAATTCTTTGCTACTTTTACACTTAGTCTCAAAACACATAATTCAATCATTTTCCATTCTAAAAGAGGGGTTAGCTTGTCATTTTAACACCATTATCAATTCATTTAGTATTCAATCTCTTCCCTAAGAGATTAGATCTAGTTAATTTCCCACCCCCCTCTTTTAATGTAATGCGGATAAAGTGTTTGAAGGGAAATCCACAGTGAAACTTTTATCTCTCCTCGGAGGGAAGAAAAGCTTTCCTCTTGATCTCTCCATTATTCACTTTTCCCCACATCACATTTTGGTGAACCCAAATCCTTGCATGCTTTATTCTGAAAATCATTGCATATTTTTCACTTACAGATTTCATTTTTCTACAAACTTAGTGGTTAATTCATTGAAAACCCTAGTTTTTAAAATTAAAATTGATCATGTGTTTTGTAAAAATTGCTTTATTTGTCAATTTCAATTTCTTCATTGTCTTGTTCAACTTGCAAATCAAATTCAAAAAATTAAGAGGTTAATCGTCAAAACCCTAATTTTCAAAAATCATCTTGAAATTGTGCAAAATTTCAATTTCCATTTAATTTTCAGATTTGTGACTATTTTCAGATTTATCTTCTCTGCTAAAATTCAAATTTTCAATTTCCCTCCTTTTACAAAATTCAAAATTTCAAAAATTAAGTGGTTAGGTCCTAAAACCCTAATTTTCAAATTTAATTGGATTTTGTAAAAATTTCAATCAATTACAGTCAATTTCAGTTTTCTAAATAGTTTTTCAAGGTGTCCCTATCCATTAGGTTTGACCCTTTTCAAATTTATAATTTAATTCCTCATTTTTTTCAAAACCCTAATAGGGTCCTGTTTTCACATTCAAACCTTATTTTTTCCTATCTAGAGATTGTAAAATCCACCAATTTTGGGGGATTACCTTTAAAATCACCGTAACTTTCATCCCTGAAAATTTGGAAAAAAGTTGGTCGGATCGTGTTCACTTTCAACACAGTCCCTGACTTTTTTATAGAAATTTCGGAAGACTGTTATGACTGTATTTAATAGCTTAAATCCAGAAGATTGGTTGATTTTGTCAATTTTTATCCCTCTAAAATAAAAAATACCTTCAAAATTCAACATTTCAAATTTCAGGAAAACTTTAAAAGTTAAGTGGTTAATTATAATTTGCCGTGATTTTAAAAGTTTTGATTTTGTCAAGTTTAAATTTAAGAGGTATCCCATTGGCCCTAATTTTAAATTACAATTTCCTTTCATTTATAATAAAATTAGTTTTGGAAATTGTGTCATTTTCTTCTTTCAACAAACTTCAAATTGTTTAATCATTATTTTCCCAAATTTTGCATTATTCAATTTTTGTGCACTTTGTTCCTATAATTCAAAATTCATTTTCAAAATTTCACAATTTCCTTCTAGTGCATGAGTTTCACCACTATTAGTCCCACCTACACTATCCCCATTAGATGAAGCATTAAAATTAAGGCTTCCCAAGGTTTAATTACCAAGGAAATGGAGCATAATTTGGGTGAGTTCTTTAATAAGGATCATGCTAATTCTCCCCATCCTAATCATGTCCCTATCTATCCAATTGATGAATCCTATGATGAACATGAAGAAGCTTTGACTAGAGTTCCCATAGATCAACTTTCAAAATTGGACAATCAATTTGATAACTTTCAACAATGGATGTCCCAAGAGTACCCTAATAGTGAAAATCTTCCATTAATTGAAGGCCTTAAATGCATGATTCAAAGTGATAAGAATGGAATTAATATATTGTATAGAATTGCTCATATTGTTGATTCCAATGTCATGCCTATAAAGAGTTCTTCCAAAAACCTAGGTTATTCACAACCTTCAAATCAAATCAATTCTTCTATTCCTTTGACCACTCCAATGGCTAGTATTCCTACTTTCACTTCAAACATCATGGCCACTTAAACTCAAATTTGTAATTCCTACAACTATTAGTCATGGGGGAAATCCCTCTTCTTCATTTAATCCTCCATCTTTACCTATGTCTTCAATAAGTATTCCTATCATCCCTCAACCAATCAGTGTGACACAAGGGGGCAATTCATTCAACAATTTTATTCCTTTTTTGAGTGTCCCTTTTCCTACTCAATCATCACCTATGCCTACTTATCATAATGTCCCACCACCTTATTTTTAATCCATGCCTTCCTCCAATAACATCACACCACCTTCTCAATCAAGCATGTCTAACATCAATTCTTCTACCGAAGCGACCATTAACAATCTTGTTCAAATTGTGTCTTCCTTACAACAACAAATTGCTACCATGAGTCAATCCAAGTTTAGTGTGCCCACATTTGATGTTGTGAGCCCACTTTCCATTGATATTGTTAAAGTCATGCCACCTAAGCATGTTGAGGTCCCTCAGTTAGAACTCTATAATGGAAAAGGTGACCCTCTAACGCATGTTAAAACATTTCAAACCTTTTGTACTGATTTTGTTTATGATCAAAGATTGCTTGCAAAATTGTTTACAAGAACACTAAGAGATAAGGCTTTGCAATGGTATTTCTCTTTGCCTTCTTATTCTATAACTTCTTTTCAACAATTAGCAAATGCTTTCATTCAACAATTTCAAAACAACATTGGTCCTACAATCACTTTGACTGATTTAATGAATTGTAAACAAGGTGTTAAAAAAAAAGTGATTTCATAGGTAGATATAAGCATTTGTGTGCTCAAATTTCTTTTTTTGTACCTGATAATGATATTGAAAGAATTTTTATTTCTAATTTGCAAAAATATATTAGGGAAAAACTTCTTTTGTTTGAGTTTACTTCCTTCCCGCAGTTGTGCGCAACACTCCACAATTATAACCTAGTTTTGAGTCAAATGGAGAAATCTAATTCTATGGATCCGAGTGATAAGGGGGAGAGTGTTCAAGAACCATTTGCAAAGTTCAAACCAAAAAAAAATCTTCATCAAGTTCAATGACACAATCAAGAACAACAATGTGAATTCTACAATAGGTGTGCCTCCTATTTCCAAATTCTTTAAAAGAGAAAGACAATTTACTCCTTTGAATGAATCTTTACATTGTATTATGTCTCAGTTGTTACAAAGAAATGTTATCAAAATTCCTCCTATTAAATGAATTTACCCATCTTAGCTTGCATCCCCTTATTTTGAGAGCAATTCCTTTTGTCAATTTCATCGTTGGCCTGGTTATGATACTGGGAAATGTTTTGCATTGAAAAGTAAGATTCAAGATTTGATTGATAATAATACTATTTTTGTGGTAGGTGTGAATGATAAGGGAAACAAATAAGTACCTACTCGTAATCAAAATCTCAAGATTTTTACCAATCCTTTGTCTTCTCATACCTCTAACGTGATTGAGACTGAACAGACCTCTTTCCCTTCCTTTGATCTTACTACCACAACTTCGAATTTAGTGAATATGGTAGAGAAAAAAGTGATATCTAAGGACCCATGTATTATATTTCACCCTAGTGAGACCATTAAAGCACCTGATGGCCCTTTATACATAGTTGCAAAGGCTAAGGACATACCTCATTTTGGTGCTCTCGTTGATCCCTCTTGCATGGTTAATGTCATCACTGAGGAGTATATTTTCACTGTACGATTGCATAAACTGATTTATGATGACACTAATGTGGTTGTGAAGTTATTTGATGGATTCTCTTATCCTACCATTGGTTCTATCACCCTTCTTGTTGAATTTCACACTAAATCTATGGATTTCAACTTTGTTAACATTACTTTTTCTGAGCGATTCCATGTGAAGTTGGGCTACCCTTGGCTATCTTCCATGAAGGCTATTGCTTCTCCAATTCATAAGTGTTTTAAATTTCCCCACAATGAAGAAATCATAACTATTAACCACAACTTATTTCGACCATCCGAAAGAAGCCCAGGTGTTCCTATTGATTTATTTTGGCCTAACAAATTTCAATCTCTTCCATGAAGGAGCGATGCTCTTTTCCAATCTTATCAAAAATGGAAGAAATATATGATCTTATCATTAAGTCAACCTATATCTCCAACAATTGATATCCCCATCCTTCTTGAAGATGAAATCCATCCCCTAATGGATAGGACTAATCTTCCTCCTAAGGAAGATCCTCAACCTATTCCTATGGATGTAACTATGCCTTCTCCTAAGAAGAACAATAATATTTATTCTAAGGTTATACCTGTCCCACCTCCCCATGATGGACCCGGTCTCCTTCCTACACCTAATATTTCTTTGTTATATAGCACAGTTCCACCTCCTTGCTCTTATAGAGAAAAGAGACATGTCTCTCCTCTTTTCCAACCTAAAATGCCTCAACCTAAACCTTCAAGTATCAAAGGGGACACTATTCCTCCTTCAACAAATGTTCCTCCTTCTTCCCAGCTTTTCACGAAGACTTGAAGAAATTGTTGTGTGAGAGACCGCCCACGAAGGCGTCGTGCTTGAGCTCATGAAGTTGTTCCTCAAATTATTAAATCTCCCAAGACTCCAACAGTTGACATGATTCCCTTTTGTCCTAAGAAAGAGGTTGAGCCTACACCTCCCAATCATAAATTGCAAAAAATTAACATGTGATGGTTTTACACCTATTTGTTCTCCTAGAATCAAACAAAGTGACTTAGCCCATGATCATAGTCCTTGTTAGGATCTTGTGTTAGCTCCATCTATTGTGCTTGATGTCGCTCCTCTGGCATGTTTCCCACCTTGCTGATATAGTGATCAACAAGATCGGGAGGTGGATGTCGTGCTAGATTATCAATAATAGCACTGAAGATCTTCTTCTTCTGTCCTCTCTTTCTCTTTTTGTGACTATTCTTCTTTGTGTATCCCTATTCTTCTATTTTTTCACTTAATGTCTACTTGAGGATGATGGAAAGCATCGAGATCTCTTTTGGTCTCTTTCATATTGACTTGGACGACATCCTCTATTCCCTTTCTTCCAAGGTAGTATCCTTTCTTTGGGGAATGATGATTATTATATGCACATATACATATATGATATACATAAGTTATCATACAACATACTGACCCTGAGGAAAGCAAAACTATCTCTTATTTTGTGTCCATTATCCTTGGTTTTATTCCTTGACTGGGGGCTAAATCACTCTTGATAAGGCGTGTGTGATCACTTTAACATTGGGCCTTACACTCCACTCATATTTTACTTCTTGATACTTAACTTAGTTATTTAGTGAACTTAGCTGTGCTTTATAATTTTGGTATCTTTTCATGACTCATAGTGAGGGGAACCTTCTTATTTGTAGTCATGGTTTTCCCTTCTTCATCTTCCCTTTTACTTTGTCAATCGAAGTCGTAAGATACTTATTGCACTGAGGGCTTGGTGCATCTTGCCTCCTTGATGTGGTAGAAGTCTTTCAATCTTGTTTCCTTGTTCTTTACCGATAGTATTGGCATACGCTTATACTCCCGCTAAAGTGGGGCCTAAATGTAGTGTCATAAAATTGTGACCCCTACAATTTGTGACCACATTAGGGTCTTCATGTTGGTGATTTGAATCCCCAAGCCTGATCGAAGACCCAAGACTTTCTCATCCCCAGAAACTACACTTTTTCTACCCTCTACACTACCTGAACTTGCTTCCTGTCCTGAGATAAGGGTAGGATAGAGGCATGGTGCCCCTTTCCCTACCCTATTTTGGGGACCCCTCTGTCCTATCTTTGCATTGAAATTTGTACTTAAAGCAGGAAAACTTTTCCTCTATTGGCCTATGGAAAAAAATCAGTCAAATAACCCTAATTGACGAGTATATAAGTTGCATTTACCTTCCCATTTGCAGAAGTCAGAAGTTTGGAAGTTTCCATCGATCATAAGTTCAAGCAATCAAGCATTCAAGTATTCGTTTCTGACATTGAGCATTCTCAAGTCTCCCTTCAAGGATAGGTGTTGCCTTCAAGTCAAGGATTCAATCACTGAAGAGGAGATCCCTTTAAACTTCAATTCTATACAAGAAAATCTACCTACATTTCTATCCACAACCTCTCTTGAGGTAAATTACATTTCAATATTTCATTTACATTTACTTGCAAGTACATTCTTTCATCATTTGGTTAATTCCAAAACTAGGGTTTGACCTGAAGGCAAACCCCCAATCCCAACCCCCTTTCCTCTCTTTTCTATTTGTGGGTTGCAGGTGTGTAGTTGTATTTGTAGATTTGGACTCCATTTGTAGAGGCAAAAAAACCCTTTTCATTTCACAGATTTTTCAGAGGATCGTGTGCACTTTCAGCACAGTCCTGACAAATTTTCCTTGAATTCACAGGGTGGCTTCATCTCGACATATCATAGCCAGATCCATGTGCACAACTTCATCCCATGCTTCTATTATAATTTATAATCAGTTCTTTGCTACTTTTACACTTAGTCTCAAAACACATAATTCAACCATTTTCCATTCTAAAAGAGGGGTTAGCTTGTTAGTTTAACACCATTATCAATTCATTTAGTTTTCAATCTCTTCCCTAAGAGATTGGATCTAGTGAATTTCTCCCCCTCTTTTAATGTAACGTGGATAAAGTGTTTGAAGGGAAATCCACAGTAAAACTTTCATCTCTCCTTGGAGGGAAGAAAATCTTTCCTTTTGATCTCTCCATCATTCACTTTTCCCCACATCACACAAATATGAAATAAACTTGAACAATAGATGAAACTTCTATAAAATTTGAATGTAACACGCGAAAATTAGCTAAAAGCATGTACAAAATGCACTCTCATTCTTCTAAATATTTCCCTCTTGATTCCAATGTTTTTCCACTTCCAATTAACCTTCTTTCCTTTCATTTTTTTCATCACTTGCATCATCTTTTCCCTCTCCAAATACGTTTGGGCATAACATTCCCCCAAAAAGAAATTATCCTCATGTTTTTACCCTACTTTTTCTAGGTGTGGAACTCTCTTTTCCCACCCATTTATTAGGTCATATTCTCTAAATTCTTCCTACCAAAAATTGCCAAACACTACATAAAACTACTACTTACATTTCTAGTCACCTGATATTCTTCCTCCTCAAAATAGTCTATTATCATCAATAAAAAATAGAGTTATAAGAGGCATTAGATAAGCTTCAACTTTCTTGGCAATAGATTGATAGTTCTGATACTAATTGTTAAGTACAAATGCCAAGCTAACAAGATGAGAGGGGGGGGGGTGGTGAATCATACAAACTTAATCGTCCATCAAAACAATAGATTCAACCTCAGTAACATATACTTCAGCAATATAACCAAAACTGCTAAACATGCAAACTTATAAGCATATAAACATCATAACACTCATAACACCAGATTTAACGTGGAAACCCAAATAGGGAAAAACCACTATGGGATTTCAGACCCACTAAGAAACATACTCTTCTAGAGTATGCTCGGATAAAAGCAAATACTGTTAAAGATTACAAACACATTGCTAGATGTGACCCAGTTAAGGGATTTCCCTCAGATCTGTTAGGATCTTCACTTTGTTAGAAGTGACCTTGTCAAAGGATTTCAAACACTCATTCAAAATGTCACCTTGCTAGAGGGTTTTACAAATAAGACTGTTAAGTCCACTCGGTTAAGAGATTTTCTGTCACTTTACAAAATAACAGTAATAAAAATCTATATACAACTTCACATCTAAAATGATAAAGCAGATTCTTATTTGTTCAATACAATCTATTCATAGGACTTATCTTGTCCCTTTTCTAGGCTCTATACTCTGTTAATCAAATAGGTCTTCAAGATTTTGTGCTCGGTAATCACTATGTAGCATCCCTATGCTTACACTTGTCTGCATACATTGTTTATCAACAGTTCCTTATTTATAAACAATTTGCTAACCGCTGAATCTCCTTGATCACATTTCCCATGATCAATCAAAGCCATCAGATCTTCAAACTTGACCATGTTCAATGTATCCTTCGATTTGAAAACATTTTACCTTGCCTCGGGACTTGTAGTCCTTTCTTGGAACTTGCACAAGGTTATTGCGGTTCAATTTGTACTGTACATCTTCCTGCCGATTTTCCTTTACCATAGATCCTTAACAAACTTCATACATGGCATACCAATCATTGATGGCAAAACCAATTGATTTGACCTAATTGATTCAAATTGCTGTGAGATTCTGAAATGCTCTCCCCCTGTCATCAAGCTTCGCCCCCTAAAATAGTCTTCTCCCCCTTTGACAACAATGCCAAAAAGTAAAGAATTAAAACATGATTCTTCCACTGAGAAGTGAATTCCTTGTTGTTAGGTGTCAACTCAGTCTCGGTCAGAGCATTATGTCTTCAATTCCTATTCCTTGTATTTGTTTCCTACACACCTTTATAAAACATCCTAAAGTGTGTAAATAAGCATCATCCACACATAATATTCTGTAGATTCATCGAATTGATGCTTTCATCGAACTTAGTCAGTGAGTAGAAGATAGGGGTAGGACCCCTAACTTGCTTCTGAGATACTCAAAAGTATCCCTTGGTAGTGGCTTGGTGAAGATATCTATTATTTGTTCCTTTGTGCTAACATACTCCAACACAACTTTCTTCTCTTGAACTTCTTCTCTAAGATAATGATATTTGATAGAGATGTGCTTTGTCTTAGAGTGCATAACATGATTCTTTGAAATGTTAATGGCACTAGTATTGTCACATAATATAGTTACTAGCTCAGTAACTTTGTCATTTATACCTTCCAACAGTTGTTTGATCCATGCTATATTGTTACAATTCAATGTTGCAGCAACATATTCAGCTTCTGCTGTTGACTGTGAAACACATCCTTGTTTCTTGCTAAGCCAACTCACTAGTCTTTCTCCTAAAAAGAAAGCTCCTCCACTTGTGCTTTTTCTGTCATCAATGTTGCCTACCCAATCAACATCAGTATAAACTTTTAAATCAAAGTCATTTCCTTTCTGATATACTAAGCCATAATCCTCAGTACCTTTCAAGTATCTGAAAATTCTCTTGATTGTTGTCATGTGTGTTTCCTTGGAATCTGCAGAAAATCTTGCAACTATACCTACTACATGTGCTATGTCTAGTTTGCTGTGAACAACATATTGTAGCTTTCCAATCATGGATCGGTAAAGTGTCTCATCAATAGATGCAGATTCATCATTTTTTGATAGTTTATAGTTGGTAGTCATGGGAGTACTTACTGGTTTTGAATCCTCCATTCCAAATTTCTTCAAGATTTCCTTTATGTACTTGGATTGAGTAATGAAAATCTCATCTTTCATTTGCAGTATTTGTAAACCTATAAAATACTTTATCTCACCGATTAATGACATCTCAAATTCTTTGCTCATTTCATTTCCAAAGTTCTTGCATAAAGAGTCATTTCCATAAAAGATAATATCATCAACAAATATGGCTTAGATCAGTATTCCATTTTCATCATTCTTCATGTACATATTGTTCTTTTCACTTGTCCTTATAAAACCAATCTTGATCAAATAAGAGTGCAATCTTTCATACCATGCTCTAGGTGCTTGTTTCAAACCATATAAATCTTTGTTTAATTTACATACCTGATCTTTATTCTTGTCTTCAACAAATCCTTCAATTTGTTCAATAAAAACTTCTTCTTCTAATATACCATTTAGAAATGCAGATTTGACATCCATTTGATAGCAGCGTATGCCAACAATGTTCTTACTCCTTCAAGTCTTTCCATAAGTGCAAAAGTCTCACCATAATCAATTCCCTCTTCTTGAGCATATCCTTTGCAAACTAGTCTTGCTTTATTTCGAATGACCTCACCTTTTTCATTTAGCTTGTTTCTAAAAATCCACTTTGTACCGATTACATTTTTGTCCTCCGGTCTTGGGATCAGTGTCCATGTTTCATTCTTCTTGATTTGATCAATCTCTTCTGTCATAGCATTTATCCAATCTTCACTATTAAATGCCTCTTTCACTATTCTCGGTTCAAATTCAGATATTAGACATGTGTTCTGTCTCAGTTTGTTCCTTGTCATCACTGGATCATCTTTATCTCCTATAATTTGACTTTCTGCATGATGTCTTCTGACATATTTGGCTAATATAGGCTCGGTAGGCTCTGTATGATCTTCTTCATCACTCGATAACTGGACATTATCTTCATTTCCTTCAGCACCTCTCTCAGTAGGACTTGTCAGTTGAACATAGACAAATTCTTCATAGTCTTCTGGTTCTTTGGAGTTTCCTTTGTCATTTCTTTCTGCAAATTCATCAATTTTCACATTTGCACTTTGTACTCTTTTTTTTAGATGATTTGATCGGACATTTAAATGCTTTACTTCTAGAAGAATAACCAAGAAATGTTCCTTCTTCACTTTTTTTATCAAACTTTCCATTTCTATCATCTTTGTGTACATAGCATCTACTTCCAAAGATTTTGAAGTAACTTGCATTAGGTTTCTTGTCATACCAGATTTCATATGGTGTCTTCAAAGTTCCTTTCTTCAGTTGTACTCGGTTCAGGGTGTAAACTATTGTGCTTATTGCTTCTCTCCAAAATGTTTGTGGCACTTTCTATTTAATCATCAGGGTTTTGGCACAATCCACAATAGATCTGTTTCTTCTCTTAGCTATCCCATTTTGTTGTGGAGTTCTCGGTGCAGAGACTTGTCTTTTTATACCATGATCATTGCAGAATAAGTTGAACTCATTAGAAGTGAACTCACCTCCTCTATCAGATCTAAGACATTTCAGTTGTCTTCCTATTTTATTTTCAACTCTTGCCTTGTACCATTTAAACATTTGAAAAGCTTCTAATTTTTCTTTTAAAAACATTACTAACATCATCCTTGAATAATCATCCACAAATAATATGAAATATTTATCACCATAATAACTTTGAACTTTCATAGGACCATAAAGATCAGTGTGCACAAGATCTAAAATTCCCTTAGAAGTATAGGTCTTACTTGTAAAGCTTGATCTTGTCATCTTACCCATCTAGCATCCTCGACACATAGCATTCTCAGGTTTTTCCAAACTCAGTAGACCTCTTAGTCAGTGCTTCTTACTTATTTTGATCAGATTATCAAAATTTACATGACAAAACCTTTTATGCCATAACCTGGTATCATCTATCTTTGCATAAAGACAATTATTCCTAGTTGAGTCAAGATGAAATGTATTACCTTTTGTTTGAGTCCCGATAGCAGCTAACTTTCCATGCTTGTCATGAACTTTAACAATTCCTTTCTAAAATTCTATTCGGTAACCTATGTTGTTTAGTTGTGCTACACTCAATAAATTATATTTCAATCCTTCAACCAAATAAACATCATTACATTTAGCATTGTCAAGAAGTGTTATGGATCCTTTACCTTTTACCAGACATGGTGCATCATTATCAAATCTTACATAACCTCCATCATAATCTTCTAATTTAACAAACTTGAGTTTATCACCTATCATGCGATGTGAGCATCCACTATCTATGATCCAAGAATCATTAGTATTTATGTGAGATATTAGGGCTTTTTCTTCATACCTTTCTTCATTTGATCCATCTTTGATAGCCACATAAACTACTTCCTCTATATCAGTTTCATTTGATTTATCATCATTTGATTCCTCATTGGCTATTAGGCATGACTTTCTATCTCTTCTTCTGAAGTCTTGGTATCCTCTGTATTGATTATTTTTCTATCTGCCATCTTGATAATCTCTCTTTTCACTGGATTCTTTGTCAGGACAATTAGAAGCCATATGTCCTATCTTATCACAATTGAAACATTTCAAAGGTATTTTTCCTTTATACTTACCTTTTCCTCTCGGTAGCCTTCTGGCTAATAGTGCTTCAAACTCTTCTTGCTTTCTGATTTCTTCATAGAGTTTGTGTACCTCCTCCATGTTTTTATGAAATCTTTCACTTGCTCCACTGTGATTCCCTCCAGAGTACTTATACTTTCTATCATTGTAATCATCAGATTCATCAAGATGAAAAGAACTAAATGCAGACTCAATTTTATTTATCGAAGACCCACTATTATCAAAGTTACTTAACTCAAATGCATGTATCTTACCAATAGTAGCATCCAAAGAAACTAGCATATTGGGTACATACCCCAATTCACTTATTGCAGAGACTCGGATTGCATAAGTAGGTAGAAGGGTTCTCAATAACTTACTTGTGACATCCTTTTCTTCAATGGTTCCTCCTGCTGCTTTGATTTGATTGACAATCTCTTTTAACCTTGTACTGTACTGGGTTATGTTCTCACCTTCATTCATTCTCATAGATTCAATTTGTCCTCTTAGACTATCCACTTTTTCTCTTTGAACATGTTCATCACCGCCATACATAGATATGAGCTTGTCCCACATTCCCTTGGCATCATTGCAGCCTTCTAGATCATTAAACTCTGAGTCAGTCAATGCAGATGTTATTTCAATCATTGCTTGAATATGTTCTTGGTTTGCCTTTATCTCTTCCATTGTCAATGGATAGGTGCTAGGTGTAATGAAATCATTCTCCAGATAATTTACAGCATATTCTCCAACTCCTAATAGGTGCATCTTCATCCTTTTCTTCCATGTAGAGAAACTTGACTTGTTTAGCTTCGGTGCATCCCTCTTATACATCTTTGGATCTTTTCCTCAAGTACCTTTAAAAATTTTCTTCCAGAGTCCAAAGCTCTGATACCAATTGATAGTTCTGATAGTAATTCTTAAGTACAGATGCCAAGATAACAAGATGAGAGGGGGGGGTGAATCATACAAACTTAATCTTCCATAAAAACAATAGATTCAACCTCGGTAACATATACTTTAGCAATATAAGAAAAACTGCTAAACATGCAAACTTATAAGCATATAAAAATCATAACACTCATAACACCAGATTTAACGTGGAAACCCAAATAGGGAAAAACCACTGTGGGATTTCGAACCCACTAAGAAATATACTCTTCTAGAGTATGCTCGGTTAAAAGAAAATCCTGTTAAAGATTACAAACACATTGCTAGATGTGACCCGGTTAAGGAATTTCCCTCAGATCTATTAGGATCTTCACTTTGTTAGAAGTGACCTTGTCAAATGATTTCAAACACTCATTCAGAATGTCACCTTGCTAGAGGGTTTTACAAATAAGACTGTTAAGTCCACTCGGTTAAGAGATTTTCTGTCACTTTACAAAATAACAGTAATAAAAATCTATCTGCAACTTCACATCTAAAAAGCTAAAGCAGATTCTTATTTGCTCAATACAATCTAGTCATAGGACTTATCTTCTCCCTCTGTTGGGCTCTATACTCTGTTAATAAAACAGGTCTTCAAGCTTCTGTGCTCGGTAATCACTATGTAGCATCCCTGTGCTTACACTTGCTCGCATACATTGTTTATCAATAGTTCCTTATTTATAAATAATTTTCTAACCACTGAATCTCCTTGATCACATTTCCCATGATCAATCATAGCCATCAGATCTTCAAACTTGACCAGGTTCAATGTATCATTCGATCTGAAAATGTTTTACCTTGCCTCGGGACTTGCAGTCCTTTCTTGGAACTTGCACAAGGTTATTGTGGTTCAATCTGCGCTATAGATCTTCCTACCGATTTTCCTTTACAATAGATCCTTAACAAACTTTATACACGGCATACCAATCATTTAATCAATTACAGCTCATCAGCTTCCTTCATTAAATAACCCTTTTAATCATTTAATGCATTATGTTACAGCTCGGTTGCAACTCAGTAAATACTAAACTTCACTCAATAGACATTCTGCCTTCATTAACCGATAGCGATAACCTTAGGGTTTACCGACTAGTTTCTTTGCTCAGTAATATAGTATAGTATTAACCTTACAATCAACAACATATGTAGGATATCAAAACAATCTAAACATCATGATCTCATCATTGTCTAACTCGGTAATAGTTGCCCATTGAATAACTTATTCCTCCCCTTATACATCACATTCTTTTTGTGTCTTTTACCGACATCTTTATACTCACCAAATCATACTTCTTAAGATATGGCAACATTATACTGAATTAGAAAATCAGTTTCTTGACATCAATGACAAAATAATAATATTAAGACAGTAAACATCCTTAATCAGTTATATCCATAATCACCAACAACCTTCTCAATATCCTTATTGAAATGCCAACAATATCTTAGTGTCTGTTATAATGCCAACATAGATTTTGCCAATACAATATTCAAAACATACAAATAAACTTACGATATTATAATAATGTTTCCTTGAACCTTTTAAGCTCCAAATGTTTAAAATAATACATTAATGTGTTAGAGGAGTATGAAGTGAGCAGTAAATCATGCCTAGATGCTCCTACATCATCCAGAGATAAGAATTTTAAGATTTTCCTTCCAAAATTCTAGAAATTTTCTTATGCCATTAGGTTCCTCAATCGAAGGTGTCTTGGATTTGATAATACTTTAAAAGTATATTTTTCTCCTCCATATCTACTATTAAATTGTTTACAAAAAAATATTATCATATATCATCACACAAATATAATTAGTGATTGATATTGCTATATTGTGTCACACATGCAACTCCCATGGTTTATGACCATTTAATAAATTTTTGGAATATATTTATATTTAATTTCAAATAATTTTTATTTGATATCATCTTTTTAGTAAGATGCCTTAATTATATCAAAATGACATTTCCACAAGTAATTTACTACCCTTATCAAGATTTATTCTTTTATCTTTTTAATATTTTCTTTGTTTTCCTTTGCTTCTCTTGAGACCTATTAATTGAGTCTCCCAACCTATTTGTATGTTGTTCCCAATCTATTCCTCCTTATGATGTTCTTTTTCCATGGGATGACATTAGTACTATTTTTTACTATATATGAGACTTTAACCTAGATTTTAACTATCAGTAAATATATATTATATGATTCCTACCTTAGGTTGATGTTTTCCTTTAGTTTCGAATTGAAATCATCCTATTATGCAATTATCAAGTTGGAAAAAAGTTTCATAATGAGGAGATTACACACTGTAATCTACATCCATTTTAGTGTACTCTGAGCATATCTATATTCTTTAGGTGTGAAAATATATAATTTCAATATTGACTATGTTGGTGTATTTTAGTTTCCTCGTGTACACACTCTATATCCATATTTGTATACCTTGAGAACATCTATATCCTTTGATTGTGAAAATATCTAATTTTAATATTAACTATATTGCTACATTCTACCTTCCTTGTATTTGGTTTATTAATTTGTTACATTTTAGGTATCTAAATAAGCAAATTTCACTTAAATAATTATGTGAATTATTCGTCTACTTTTGAATTATGCATCTAATTGACATTTGCCTTTTTAATTTTGGGTTATACGCATACCATGGAAGTTCATATAGTTAGCCCTACACAATGAGTTGTGTTTATAGTATAATTTTTTTATATAATTTATTATTACATGTATCTCTATTTTAAAGGATTGCAACCTTAAATTCATTGATAGAAACCTTTCAATATATTAAGACAATGAATAGATTATGTGGTCCAATTGCTTAAATTGTTGAATTTACTAGAATGATTGTATGATTTATTGTTTCAATTTATGCATGTCCCTTTTTTTATTTATAAAAATCAATTTCAAGATCCAGGGTTTAAGCCTTCTAGATCTCTATGGAGATATTAGTAAGAGAATAAGTCAACCGGTTTCAAAGAAGGTCATAAATATCTGAAGTAGATCACATAGATAAAAAATGAGTCTCAACATTCCAAGATAGCATTCTAAAATATGATATTTTCACACTAAAAATAGCTCAAAAGATTCACTCGATGACTTTAGTCTTGATGAGTGTCACATAAGAATAACAATTTTCAAATTCCTTAAGTTCTATCTTCTACATTCACTTCTAATCAAACTGAATTTTGTCTTGAAGGAACTCTCCTTTAATTGCACCATAAATTTATTCCCCCATTCCTTTAACAAACGATATATCCTACTTAATTTATTCTTTTTTTTTAATAAAGAGACCATCAATCTCAATAATAAAATATGTGAGAATCTTGCATTAGTTCTCTTTATCAACTAAACCTTTAGTTAAAATTTTAGTTTCTAAATTAAAGAATAAGGAACAAAGATATAAAGGAGAAGTCATATCTCTATTGAATGGATTTTATTTTAAGTTGATATACATCACATTTCTCTTTTTTATAATTGAAACCTCATGTGGTAAATTTAGAGTTAAAAAAGGGAAGTTTACATCATTTTGCATTAGCTTTAGGAGATCACTCTAGAAGAGAGTCAAACCCATTCTATTCGAAGGAGTTAATTTTTGGGTTTCTTTTCATTTGATTTTTTTAGTAGATATCATTATGATATATTTTGTGTAAACTAATTTTATTCATTTTCTATTTCCATCAACCTAAAACATAAAAATTTTAAACTCAAAATAAAATATTTATCATTTAGAATGTCCTTTCCATGTATGAATCTCACTTAGTTTTATCTTTCAACATTCCATTTTGTATCCTAATTCCATTTTATTTAGTTTAAATGTGTTTGTTTAGTCTCTTTATGTCATTCTTAATAGACACAACTCTTCTTTCAATATTTTATTTACTATTTACTTTTATATATATATGAAGTAGATGGAAGAATTATTCTTAATTCTATGTGATTTTTATCTTGTAAGAAAGACAATAGGAAGTGAAACCTTTGCTAAAATAGTTCCTTCCTCATTATCAAATCATAGAAACTAAAAACATCATATTTAGCTTCCCCTAAAGCCTTACCACAAAAAAATATAGGCATCATTCTATGTAACATGCTAAATCTAAGCAACTGAATAAATCAAATTTACTTAATTAAACTTAAGAAATTAGATACAAACTTTTTTACAAAACGAAAAGAAATCTATCTTTTCTAAGATAGTAATATATTCAAACAACAATAAATAATTTCATGGCTTAAATTGAATAAAAATGAAATTGTTAAGAATTACATAATTAATCGACACAAGAGTGTTTTAGGGTTTATTGATTCTTGAATTCTTTTGAATATTTAAGTGTCACTTCTTTCTAGAAGAGGGGAAGTATTATCAAGGTGATTTTCCACCCAACCATAGACCTACTAGTTTTTTGTGCCACTTCCAACTAGAAGGGCCCGACCCTTCATAGGGAATAAATAGTTGTAGGATCTATTGTCATCTGAGACTAGTGTTTGACGTTACACAACCCTAGTATACCATACACCATAGGCAACTCATAACTATTATGACCTCTAAATAGGCTGTATATCTAAACCAAATGAACTAATTGACACATACTTATTGTTGCGTCACTTGGGCCAAAGGATTTTCCTACTTGCAATACATTTGACCATGCAAGCACTGTTCACCTCCCTACTCGACTAGATGAAATAAGTAATAGATTCCCAATCCATCAAGATTGTCTCTTATGCTATTGCATATTGACTTAATTTGAGGCTTACTTGGCTCTACACAAATTTTGTTTATTTTAAAAGAAAGTAGACTTGTTTTAAATGCACATTGTTATTAATCATTCTCTATGAAACTCTTTCATTCATTTAATTACTTTTTTATGTTATCTGTTGGTTCCATATTTGTGCTCACAAGTTATATAACCCAATCTATTTTGTTCATAGGTATGGAAACTCATACTAACATCGTGTTGTAATTATCTTTTTAGTTTTTTAAATAGTTTCAAAATTCACATCGGGTCTAAAAGTTTGCTAATTTGCAATAGTCACAAAATTTTTGTTCTTATCCTTTCAAGGAATTTTATATAAGAATTTTGATTCCTAACATTTAGTTTAATTTATGGTTCTACTAACTATCTCAAAATGTTATATTTGATACTAATTGTGTCTATGCTTTTCAAGTCTAGTATGTATAGCTACTATGGCTTACTATCAAGCTGCAAATTTTCATTACAAACAACATTGTAGAAATTTGTGTTCCTATCATTAGGAAATTTTTTATTTTCTGAATGTATTTGGTGCCATTATACAACATCTATAACATTGCTTATGTCATTACTTCCATTTACCATTTAGGTATAACTTATCAAATTACTAGAAGGGTACGTTTACCCTTTACTATTTTGTTTAGACTAATCACAACTATATTTTTATTTTGACTTTCATCCTATACATTAAATTTTAAGCATGATTACTTCACAATACCATTCATAATTTCTTTACATAATCATAAAAAGAAAAAAGTACATAACCTAGAAAAATATGCCCTCTAAATTAAGTTTTGAAGTGCTCTCTGGTTGATATTAAAGTCGAGCCTCCTTCCTTTCGCTCCTCTCTTTTGTAGGATAACCAATTAAGATTTTCTATTCTTATATAGAAAATGAATTCAGATATCTTTCCCAGTATCATATATGAGTTGTATGTTTGTTGATTCTAACCATGGCAAAGTTTACCAAGTTAAACTTCCTTTAACTACTCTAGCTCCCAAACAAGTCATATCTTTGTAGCTCAAAATTTATGTTTGCATCACATAATTTTTTTTGTTGGTGTTTACCATCTAGCAGTCAGAACATGAGTGATTAAAAGCTTCACCATGTTTATTCTTCTAAGCTAGATGGCCAATTGACAAGAATTCCAAGGGCAAAGGAATTCTTCTACACGTTGGGCTTTGCAAAATCTAGACAAATAAACCTATAGGATATTCACATAGATTGCACAATTCATATAGAACATCCCCTAGAAACAAATAATTCTCAAAATTCTAAGCCAACATATATATGTGATTTCCTAAACACACAATTTCACTCATAGAACATGAAATATACATCAACTTTTGAGAAAATATGAACAAACATTACAAGAAATTGAAAGTAAAATAAAGATTTAATGATTTTCAAATAAAAGGTATTTGAAAATATCATGACAATGTACAGATCAATGCCTATCCTAAGGTAATAGAGTCAATATTTCCTGAATTTAACAATCCCACAACAAATTCTCAACTAAAGATGCCTTACTTCAATACGTAACATATCCCTCCACGAATCATACTTATGAGATCTCTGTCATTTTATCATCCACTACAATTCACAACAAGTATTTAATCTTTTCCTTGAAAAGAACCCTAACTATGCAATTGCACATTCACACATAACCACAAAGACAACACCCATTCATCCTTGATAAACATGAATCATGAAAGATTATAAAATAGAACAGAGAGACAAAACATGGTGAATTTGTTCCATTAATTCAAAAATTGTGGATATACAATTTAGTCAACATTAATACTCCATGTTTAGAATAATCATTTATCCAGTAAAATGTCGATTAAAAAATTTCAGAACCCCTTGTCAATCAACCCTGCATTCCTTTTATAGAAACAAGGAGAAAACAAGCTTCAGAATGATGACATGTCAAAATGACATTCCATTTCTTAGGAGTATGCCAAAATATCTATATATTTTAAAACAAGAAAAATAGACACACCTTCAGAAGATGGGTGCTATGCTTCTAACAAAATGCATAACTGTCTCCCTCAAATATTCTAACTGATCATCCACCTCCTCAAACATCCTTAACCACACAATACTTCTCATGCCAGTTGTGGTCTGTAAAACCGGTTGGTCATTCAACATTTTTTATTAACTACATACGATTAGGAGCCTCTTTGCATTTGGTGTCAATAACTACTTTCATACCCGCAACAAATCTTGAATATGTTGTATCAGTTGCAATTAATTTATCAATTGCTGAATAATATATTGGCTCATTTATATAGTCTTTATCTTTGATCTTCTGAATAGCAACATTAATTGTATTTTCATACTCCTTCCACTGATCAAAAGAATTCAACTTTGAGCTCTCAGTATGAAGGAGAGGAATAGTCTAATGTTTTAATTCATTAAAACTCTGTATTCTTTCCTAAATTATTCCATCATTTTGTTCTAAATAATTAATCTTACTAACAAGTGATTCATAAGCTCTGCAAAAATATGACAATGGTTGAGGTGGCCTGGGCATATACTAAACTACAATAGTTAAATCTTTGGTTTTGGCCCCAAAGCTTTCCACCCTTCAAAATTCTCCTTTAAATCAATCAAAAACTTGGAGCAAGGAGTAGCTCCTTCTAAAACAATACAAAAAGAATTGTAAACATCTTCAATTATACTCAAAATTGATCTCAACAAGTGTGACAATGTTCCCTTGATCATTGTTATAGACTTGTATTTTTCCATTGATTCAGTCTTCAAAATTTGTTGGTCCTTGGCCTATACTTGTTGTTGGAGATCACTTATTTTTTTCTCTAAGGACTCTATCTCCTCCATAGTCTTTGATGATTCCCCCTGTTGGACAATCATAGGAGGGGGTGCAACTACCTGTTTTCCTAATTGCTTCTTTAATTGAGAGTTCTCAATTAGCACCTTTGTATAATTGTCATGCATCTCCGCTTTCTCTTGCAATAATATCATTTTTTTTCCTTTTCCTTTAATTTGACAGCATCTAGAGCAAACATGGCAGAATGCATTGACAATGTAACTACCTCAACAACAAATGTATCCTTTAGAGTTTTGATTATGGCCTCATACCCTATCCTTTCTTCAACTCCAATTAAGACTCTAGGCTTGTTAGTACTTGGGGCTTTTACCCATTGAGCTGATGCTTTGATAGTGGGATGGTATCCTGACCCACTGTATCCTCCATCCTTCTCAAATTTGGCAATAAAAGTGGGATCTAGTTGTTCCCTTATTTGGTCTAGCAAAAACATTGATTCCGGATTTTATCTCAGTATAGTAACTGTTTATGGTGAAAGTGGATCAACAATATTGAAAGACTAAATGAATTCAACCACAAAACCCTAGCCTAACAACAACAAAGATCCACCATAACATATGAAGATTACCTAAGACAATGCAAATCAAATGAAATCACAAAGATTATACCATCACATGTCCAATAGGGTTTGGATCTCCATTCTTCTTATCTCCATTGATCTTGTTTGATATATTTTCTCTCAGATTTTATATGTGCACAAGAGCTCAACAAAGAACAGAAATGTGGTTGCAAGTAGGCTTGATCGCATATAAAAGTTTGAAAGCGTAGAGTAGTCGGTTATAATAGAATGATTAGAATGATTAGCATTGAATAGTTTATTGAATAGAATGAAGGAAGCATCTCCTTATATAGAAGACACTATAAGAAATGGAGGGATAAGATTAAGAGATGTAAAAGATAAATGGTCGGCTAAGATTAGAGGGTAGGTAGAGAAAATAAGAAAATAATGAGAGGGTAGGTAGTGTAGGAATTAAGAGATGAATGACATGTGTCATGAGTAGAAAAGGCTAATGAATTAATTAAATAAATAAAGATTTATTTAATTAATAGAAGAAGTGGGATCAATTAAATAAATAAAAGTATTTACTTAATTTAGGAAAAGGGGAATTTAAATAAATAAATTTATTTATTTAAATGAGAAATAAGGCTAGAAGAGGATAAATGAATTAATTAAATAAATACAGATTTATTTAATTAATAGAAGAATTAGGCTGAAAATAATTAAATAAATATAGATATTTATTTAATTAGACATGACAATTTTAGGTGTCTACATTTTGCCCCTCTTTGAGACAATGCAGCTTGTCGCGTTGTTTCAAAGAAGATAAGATGAACTGATACAAAGTTGCCCCAAGATGGGAATGATATGCCCCCTCCAGAGATTGGATGAAAATATCTCGAAAGGTCACGAACAATCTCTCAATAAGAAAAAAAGGCTAGAATGGACTGACCGGATAGAGTGACAGAGTCATGGGATAAAGAAGACTGACTCGAGAAACGAGGGCTAGGGCTAGGGTACTCTATAAGATAGACCACGAGGGGAAAACATCCTCATTGTCATCCACACATCTAATAGATCAGAGTGCAGAGAGAAAATAGAGCAGTAGCAGTCAGCAGCGATGGCATTGATGCATAGATTCGATTGCGTTCGCCGATTTCAGAGGCCAGAAGATGCAGGAGAACTAGTAAGTACCGCAAAACCTCCTTGTACTTTGCCGCAATAAATGTTGTCATAAATGCATGCTAGGTAATGTAATAAATGCACATTTAAGAAATCTCAAACAAGGTAAAAATGTTAAGGCGCATCTGCATCATGAATGTGCACTTATATCTTCAAGGTCAAATCGGCAGTTTTGTGATAAACATATGTTGTTGATTGGATCAGCTACTGAGAGGATACACTCAAGCAGGTCCTCTAGGGAAGACTAGAATAGTAGATAGGGCTAGGATTGACAATTTTGTGATAGAACATACGTTGCCAATCAAGAAACTACTCAAGAGGATACACTCAAGCATAGGCCCTAGGATAGGATAGATTGAGGCACTTTGTGATGAACAAGGAGTACCAAAGAAATTGACAATTCTATGATAGAACATACATTGTCAATTGGATAAGGCTGAAATTGACAATTCTGTGATAGAACATATGTTGTCAATTGGATAAGCTACTCAAGTGGATACACTCAAGTAGGTGCCCTAAAGATAGGATCAAAGCAACACTTTGTGATAAACAGGGAATGCTACTAGGATAAAAAATAGTACTTTGTGATGAACATGGAGTACTAAAAAGAGCAGCACGTTGTGATGAACAAGGAATGCTAGTAGGATAGAAAGCAGTACTTTGTGATGAACAGAGAGTACCACTAGGATTGACACAGTTGATTTTCTTGACTGCAGGAGGACTTACCTATGCTGGAGTCACGAGAGAGATTTCCTTCGACTCAGAGTTTGCGAGCAGAGTTGACATTCAAGAATAGAGTAGCGTTTGAGGCTATGGGCTTACAACATATTTTGTATGTGCCTAAGTTTTGGGCAAACATGGGGTTGTTGACTACACTAGCTGAGAGATGGCACTCAGAGACTTGTAATTTTCATTTGCCAATGGGTGAGATGACAGTCACCTTGGAGGATGTGTATAGGATACTAAGGATATCGATCGATGGGGACTTAGTTCCTTATGATCGAGAGAGAGATAGGGATGCACTAAGATGAGTGTTTTAGGATCTAAGACTGGAGATGAGGGTTGGACATGTGGCTTAGGACATCAAGACATAGACAGGATTGGCACTACCGGCGGTATTGGTAGGAGTGATCAGTGGATTCCTCTGTCTAGATAGGGTGACATGAGGGTTGGTTGTGGGATGGGGGAGGATGAACTACTATCCTTGAGGGAGATCTTCTAGGGATAAGTAGATGAGATCCAAGATCTAGAGAGGGATACAGCTAGACTTAGGAGACAACTGAGGGATACTGAGCAGGAGAGGGATCAGGCTATTTAGTGCTATATAGAGGTTGAGATAACACTGAGGGCAGGGAGGAAGGAAGCAAAGGACACAAGGGCCGGATACACCTATGTTATGTGGGTAGGGGGGAGATAGGCTACTGGAGAGACCTATGTTATGGAGCGGTGCCACCAGAGCAGCGAGCAAGGAGCTTCCGTAGACCATTGTGGACTGCGACGACCACTAGAGGGAGAGACAAGAGACATGCATCTAGCAGTGGGGTTATGGGTCCTCCACCAACACCAAATAGAGGGGACAAGAGAGATGATCCTGGGGTGGGTCCTTCCAGGGCTCAGACTCCATCGAGGCTAGCCAGCTCCAAGGAAGGGAGTTCATCATAGCCTTAGAGGGCTCCCTATGCATCAATTTTTTTGTACCATTTTGTATGATGACACCTTTGGGTGATTTTGTAGCCATATGTATTTTGACATCATTGTATCATGACACTTATGATTTTGATATATATATGAGATGATTCATCCTTGTGGCAGCTATATGCATGTGTACCTATGTGATGCTTCTATATGTTTCTATGTGATGCTTATGATATGGATGCAAATATGTACATAAGGAAATGCAATATTTTTGCTCTTTTATGTTTTATATATTTATGCAAATGCAAATGTGAATGTATGAAATGTAGATGAATATGATAATGCAGATACTATTTACATCATGAGAATGTAAAATGTGATAACATGTGTTGTGTGCAAGATGTGATGCAATTGTGATATCTATATGTATGTATGAAATACTTAATATGAGATAATGCAGGTGCAAACTACATGAAATGCAAATGTTTTTTTGTGTGTCATTATACTCAGTCATGTGATAATAGACTCAAGAAGGATGATGGAGGTCAATCAAGAAAGGGGGATGAAAGATAGAAGATATGAAAGTGAAAGAGCTTCTTGTGCTATTATCATCATTGAGCTTTATTATGGCAAGTAGGTTATGACAATCGAGGCATATGTTTGACCAAGAAAGTCATTGTACCTATTTGCATGGAGATCAGATAATTACAAACAAGGAATGCCCCAGTTCATACTAGACTCACAGTGTCCTCATATCCTTGGACAAGTCATATCATTACTAAGAGACAATCCATAGACAGCAAAAGAAAAATAGGTGACAATACCCCATCCTCGCCTTTCTAGTCAATGACATCTTGGAGATAAAATATCTAGTCACAGACATCCCAGAAAAGCAAAAAGACATGTCACCAAAAGATAAAATCAAAATAAACCCAAGACTCGACACCAACATCCACTGTAGTCCTCAAGTTTAGTGTCTCTTGTCACTTGTATAAGTCTATTTGATTGTGGTCACAATGTTTACTTTCACAAAAGGATAGATAGCACTGAACCATAATGTTGTTTGAATCTGTTGAAAGATTTGATTTGTTGAAGCCCATTGTTGTTGTTGTGTCTCATCTGAAACTGACTAAATCCATGCAACTGACACTTTATTGTGGAGAAGATGAAACTTTATTGCGGAGCTGTGATGCAAGTGTTGTTTTATTGCAAATTGTGCGCAAATAGACTGAAGAAAATTTGGAAGAAATTGTACTCCTTGAAACATGTGATGTTCTTAGTTCCACACCCATAGACGTAGGATTTTCCTTAGCCATAGATAGGAGTTGATGTATTATGGATGGAAAGGGGTGAAAAGGAAGGATTATTCTGAATGGCTAACCAATCTTAGGTGGGCAATGACAAGCCATGATGGGAATGGGTAAGTTTATTATGGATGAAGAGGTTGTGACTGTGTGCAAAGTGAAAGGATGAAAGTGAATCCTAAAGGAGGGAGGAGAAATGTCTCTACACATGGCATTAGTGACCTGGTTTTCACCGTGGTACTTGCCCAGGGCGCCACCAAAGTGGTTTTCACCATTGGACGAATTTATTTCTTTTTACTTTTTTTTTTTTTCAATTTTTTTGTGTCACAAGGCATCTGTTTGCCAGGTTTTCACCAAGTAACGATTTTTTAAGTTTATGATTTTTTTGTATTTTTGATATTTTTTTTATTTTTTTGTATTTTTGAATTAGGATACTCTGAAGAGCTATGTGTAAAACTTGTGAAGGTGCATGTTGTTGATAGGATCCTCCAAAGGTTTGCCCTCTGTGGTTGAGAGTTGATATGCACTGGATCCATAGGCTATTGTAATGATGTAAGGACCAAGCCAATTTGGTTCAAATTTGCCCTTCTTCTCTCTGTCTTGCTGAATTTTAGGATTTTCTCTAAGAATTAAGTCATCTACCTCAAATGTGTGAGGCTTTACCTTGTGATTGTAACTGCGACATTCCTTGATTGAATGATATGTAGCTTGAACAACTACCTTCATTGATAAAGGAACTGAGATAGAATTACTAATGTGTGGACTACGTAGGCCCATATGCATGTCACCTAAAGAAGTTTGGGCACCCCTGACAACAAAGTCCTTTGAGGAAGCTCCATTAAAGGTCCATGATGTATCGCCAGAAGGGAATGGATGTGTGGAACATGTGGATGAGTTATGAAGGCTTATGATTGTGAAAATAAGTGAAAGTAGGATGGAATGATGGAGATTTAGGATCAACAAGTATGCTTTTTGGCTTAAAATTTTAGAACTTTTGCCCCCAGTTATTTTGATATTAGGGGAGATCATCTCTTGCTCTTTTTTCTTTATAGGATTTTTATCCTTGACTTTGATTTTTGCAGAGTCCAATAGCTTTTGATTTTGATTTGGACTAAAGGACTTTTCTTTATTTTTGACTCTTAGATTTTTCTTTTCAAAGCTTGATTTTTGATCCCCAATGAGTAGGGGATTTTGTAGTTCTTGTTGATACAAGTCTAGAAGAGGACTGGAAATGGAATGAGTGGATGAAATGGTAAGGCTATGTGGTTTCTCAAGAGGGTTGGCGATACGCTCAATAGATTCTTTGTTAGAACCACTCTTAGGATTATTGATATCAAGAGTTGCTTGCATGACTGGAGGAGATTTGCATTCAAACTTAGTAGCCACAACACTAGGTGGTTCACACCCAATTCCTTGATATTGCAAATTGTTTGTAGGTTGTTCCAGTTGAATGAATGTCTTTGGAGATAGTGGGAGTTGATCAACATGAAAGATATACTCACCACATCCCATGTCTTTAATCTTGAATTTTTCTTTCAACTCTGATTGTTTGGATGGAGAAGCTTTAAATGATTCTGGATCCACATATGCTAAAGAATGAACAGCTTCTTGATTGACTAGGATTGTTATTTCTGATCTAGGTTGCAGATTGTTGCAATATATGAATGGATTTGGGTCATCTTTGACGGTCACTTCAACTCCATTGTGTGGAAACTTGATACATCGATGATATGTTGAGGGAATATCTCTCATTGCATGAATCCATGGGCATCCCAAGAGTATATTATATGTGAGATCTAAGCCAAGGACTTGACATACCACATCTTTTGTAACTGGCCCAATGCTGAGAGGTAAGGTGATTGTGCCCTTGGATGAGCGCTCTTCGTCATCATATGCCTTGATGGTAATTTTGTTTGTAGAATTCATATCCTTTTCAGAATATCCCAATTGTTTAATAGTGCTCAATGTACAAATGTTTATACCTACTCCTCCATCTATCAGGACTCATTTTATTCGATGTTTGTGTAGGAAGGCTTCAATGTGTAAAGGTGCATTATTAGGTTGGCTCACAGAGGCATCATCAACTTTTGTGAATGTAAGAGAATGGGGAACAAAAAGGTATCCCACCATTGCTTGAAATTAGTCCACGTTTAGATTAGTGGGGACAGTAGTGTCTCTCAAATTTTTGTCAAGAATGGCTTTATGTGCAGGGGATATGCGTTAAAGCTCAAGGATTGAGATAAGTGTGGGTGTCTCCCCTAACTGTTCTACCAGATCATACTCGGGTTTGGTTGATGAGAAAGTGGTGGTTTTAGCTGGAGCACCTTGCAAACTGAATTTACCTTGACAAGTTGTGACATTACATTTAGAGGTAGATTCGAAAGAAGATCCAATGCCTTTTAGGACAATCTTGGGTCTTTGGGTAGAATTCTCAGGTGTTTTTTCCTTGATGATAATGGTAGAAACATAATTGTCCATTGAAATGTGATTGATAGTTGAATCATAGTTATAGGATGCTCTGGTATAGTTGGTCTACTCATCTATGGCTTTGGCTTTTACCTTGTCATGTTTTGGGAATGGTTCTTTAAACATTTCAAGTTCTTGATTGGATGAGTGTCCTTCAATCTCGATGTCCTCTATCAATGAGATCTTGTATGATGTTCTTTAGCCAGTGACAATTTCCTGTCTTATGACCCTTTCTCTTATGAAATTCACAATACTTATCATCATTCCACCAATTTGGTTTAACCTTTGGCTCATATGGAGGTAGATCTAAGATTTTTATTATTTTGTTTGCTACTAGCTTCTTGAAAACTGATTCTAGTGGTTCTCCCAATGGGGTGTACTTCCTTCGTGATTTGGAAGTTGTTTGAGTATTCACTTGATTGTTTGTAGAGTTTGATCCAAAAAAAATGATTTTGGGTTGTACTGTATTGGCATCAACAACACCATCATTGACTGTGTTCTTGTTTTTATTCCAAAATCTTGGCTTATCTTTTCCTTTAAAGTCCACTTTATTTTCTTTGAATATTTTGATGATGCCTTGCTCAATTAGGACCTTCTCTATTGCTAAGCCTTTTTCAACGACATCCTTGAAAGTGGACAAGAAAGCTTTTCTCAGGTCATAACCAATTTCTCTATGGACATTCTGGGTGAACATCTCTACCATTTGTTTTTGTGGAATTTCACAAGAGCGTCTGCTGGCCAGATTTCTCCATCTTTGTAAAAATGATGAAAAAGATTCTCCATCCTCTTGCTTGGTGTTGCACAAAGTGGTGACTGATATGTCTGTCTCTGTGTTGTATGAGAAATGTTGGATAAATGCCTCTGCCAAGTCACCCCATGACTTAATTCCAGGTGGGAGTTGGGAGAACCATTCCATAGCTTGATCACCTAAGCTTTGTGGGAAGAATCTCATCAAATATGTCTCTTTTGCTGCTACCTCAATGCAAGCTATGAAAAATTCTCTTATATGTGCCTTAGGATACCCTTTTCCTCTGTACTTATCAAACTTAGGTGTCACAAAGTGTGTAGGAAATGGAGGCATTGGAATGATTTTTTCAAATGGATAGGGACATATGTCTCTCATTGTGTAAGTTGGCTTTGGTGTATTTATGTCCTCCATTTTCTTTTGTAAGTCCTTAATTTGCTGTTCCAAATTGTTCTTAGGTGGAGATCGACTTCTTAGACCATATCCCAAGCCTGAACCACTATGTGGAGGAGGATAATGTTGCATATATGGATGGTATTGATCATACACATGTTCATATGGAGGAGGTCTATAATGATGTTGCGTATAAGGACCACTTGGTATAGACTCATGATGAGGAATGGAATATTTGTTTTGTCCATGTATACCATACTCTATAGGCATGTCATGAGTTTGTTCTAATGTGTTGCCCCCAAATTTGATGTGGGGTTTCCTTATGTCCGAATTTTGAACATTTCTTTGGATATCCAATTGCTTTGGTGGTTGGTCCTTAGCATTGGTATGTGATTGAGTATATTTTTCTACATAAGACTTCCATAATGGTCTGCGAAGGTGAGTATCATATGCTTGACCATGTGTATATCAGACCTCTAGTTTTTGAAACAAAGATGATGGTGATTCAGGAACAATATGTGGTCCTCTATTGCCTCCACTATTAGGCCTCCTTTGATCCATGTTGAGTTGAGGTTGTTGCAAAGGTTGATTTTCTATTACTTGAGACATGTCAAAATCATGAGGGATCTTAGCTTCACTTTGTGCCATCACTTGTAAGAAATATTGCCCATCTCTCCTCATTATTTCCTCAACCAATCAATTGAAACAGGGATCCATAATGGAGTCTTCCTTTTTTGCTGAATGTATAGAAAAGTTGTCCATATTGTCATTGTGTGTATCATTGTTGTTTGTATTGTCCATGTTCTCAATATTTTGAATGTTTCTATAAGTGTCCATGTGAGGTAATATCGTATGATCAGAATTGAAAAAGACATCATTGTCATATTCATAGGCACTCATGTTTGCGGACTCTTGAGCCTCTTTAGCTTCTCTCCTAGATTTTTGGGAACGGGTTTCAACCATGAACTAGGTCCTGACCAAGATGCGGGAGACCAGATGAAAATAAAAAATTATGGAAGACCAAGAGTTGGATGGAATGTAAATGAATCTGAGGTGTACTTGCAATGTCCAAAGTGTAAGACCAAGTATGTATGTAGTAGAGTAGGTGTGGCTTACAAAGAGATGATAGTTTCTCTTGATGAGGTAAGTTGACCTTGACTCTAAGTAAGACCAAATGAGAAACAAAGCTGATAGACCTTAATGAGGGACCACTTAGCAAAATGTTGTTGTATGTAGTGTGTTAACAAAGCAAGATGAGGACAAGTAAGTGACCTTTTGACTCAAGTTTAGACAAATGTGAATGTAATGCAATATGTAAAGCAATGATAGACTTTGGGAGACCCAAAAATAGGTTGAATTCTAGATGAAAACCTAGAGAGATAACCTAGGAAGCTCAATAATTTTGGAACTGATTGCTCTGGTTTGTTGGACTATAAATTTTTCCAATTTGTGAAGTTGTTTGTTGTGACCAAATCTGAATTTTTTGACTGTTTTTCATGACAAGATGACACAATGTTGATGAGGACTCAATGTGTGCAAGTGTATAGACTCAAAATCACTCAAAAGAAAGTGTGTTGTTTGATGTAAAAATGTTTGGCATACACTTGAAGACACAAAAGGTACAATTTTTTTATGTTTGATCTTGAATGTTTGAATGTTCAAAAGAAGACAAGCACAATTCCTATGGTTGGCTAAGACAATAGTTGTTGATTTCACATGGGGTTTCCCCCTAGGCTACGCTATTCAGAGTAGATACTTAGATGCTTGACCCCACTGGCTCCACCCTTGGCACTCACTTCTCTGGGGCAGCCAAGCATCAGTCCCCATGAAAACTCCCCATGGCAAACTTTGTATCTCTACTAAGAACCATATATGTGTGGGCTGCTCCAAAGGTCCGACCTCCTGCCCCAACAACTAGAAGGATTTTGGCTTTCTAAAACAAAAAGGTGCTAGTAAGGGCATCCTCTCGTGTGGCCATAAATGTGGCACTTTCAGATCTATAAATACAGAAGGCTCTCAACCGGTAGGGGTTACACCCTACAAATGATTAAATAAATTTGATCAAATGGGTTTATGGGGAGACATCTAGTGTCGGTATGAACTAATCAGCACACATTACCCATGGTTTTCACCATGGATATAGTTGTTTATAGTGGTTCAGAAGAGGATGGCTTTTCCTTGCTACCACTTGGGTCGTTCTCTCCTCACTAGTAGTCCTAATGACCACATGGGGAGACAGGCCCTCTAAAGATGAAACAAAAAGAGCCTATTGCCCAAGATAGAAAAGACACTGGTTCAATTTTAGTGCCCCAATTGAAGTGTTTGCTAGTCTATGACAATAAGGAACACAATAAAGATAAAAAACCCTTGCCAAAATTTTGTAACAAAGATTTGTTAGTATTTTTGCAATAATACCCCTCCAGCAAGCACACAAGTTAGGTAAATTTTAGATCCAAAAGACTTTGTGAAATAGGGGCCTTCGACAATGCATTTTTTTTTTATAGATTCAAAGATCTGATTTTCCATGAGTTTTTTTGCATCACGAAAAACATACCACCTGCAAAATTTCAAGACATTTCCAGAAATGTAAGAAAATCCAAAAAAGTTTTTAATTTGCTCCAAAAACTAATTTTTTATGAAAAATCATAAAAAATTCATAGAAAATGCAAAATTGATCCAAACAATTTTAACTTTTTATTGGACACTCTTGATAGCCTTCCAAACCTGTATAAAAAAATTCCTCTAAAATTTCCAAGCCGTTTGTGAGATTAGAGGAAAATAATGTAAAACCCTAATTTTCAAAGATTCAATTTTCTAGGAATTATTTTGCATCAAATTTAAAATCACAAAGAACAGATCTTGTGTATAATTCAGCAATATTTCCAAAAATGTAAGAAAATCCGAAAAAAATATTTCATTTTCTCTCAAAATTATTTTTTTATGAAAATGCATAAAAAATTCATAGAAAATGCAAATATGCTCCAACAAATCTAAATTTTTAACTAAGAACCTCTGATAATGTTTTGGACTTTTAAAACAAATTTTATGACAAGATTCAAATCAGTTTGTGAGATCTGATGAAAACAATGAAAAATCCTAATTTTTAAAGATCCGATTTTTGAGGAAATATTTTGGATCAAAATTAAAATCACAAAGAACATAGCCTGTGTATAAATCAAAGAGATTTCCAAAAATATAAGAAAATCCAAAAAAATCGTTCATTTACTCTTAAAATGACTTTTTTATGAAAATTCATAAAAAATTCATAGAAAATTAAAATATGATCCAAAAAATATGAATTTTGGATTGTGAGCTCTTGATACTGTCCCAAACTTGCAAAAAATATTTGATGCAAAAATTCCAAGTTGTTTGTGAGATCCAATCAAATCTCTCCAAGATCTTGATTTTGTGTCCAAAACCCTAGTTGCACAAGGTTATTCTCCAAATTGTTTTACAAAACAGCAATATATGGTTAGGAAAACCATTATAAAACCCTATTGAAAGACTAAATGAATTCAACCTTTCTTTGACAATTTCTCTAGCTTCTTATGGGGTTATATGGTCTAAATTTATATCATTCAAAGATTGTATCTCTAGGATACCTTCAGAAGGACCAAACACCTATAATCATAGAGCCTTGAACTCGGGTCTCTTTATAAAATCATTATCTGACATAAATATATGAGAAGCAATTACCCACTCATCCTCACATTTATCAATTGGAAGGGATTGGCCAAAATCCTTTACTCTCTAAGGCTCCTTAATTATCTACACATCCCTAGGTGGTGAGAAAAGAATCTACTCAACTTCCTCTTCAATAACACCTCTACCAGCTTGGCCTCCTGTAGCTTTTTCTTATTGCACATCTTGCTGAAATGGCACTTGATGCTGCTCTCGATCATTTTATTGTGTGTGCTCCATTGTTTCCTCATGGGCCATGTCATTCTCAATGTTGTGGGCCTCAATCCTTATGACAGGCCTTTCCTCTTCAGAGAAGAATCCTTGAAAATTGGTTATCTTAGCCCTTGTGTCATTCTCAATCTTTGTGATAATTTCCATTTTCTTTCTCCTTTGAAGGGCTTTCTCTATGGTAAGACAATTCCTTATTACATCTTCATTCAAATCTAGATCATGATTGAAAGATCCTCTTTTAATTTTGGCCCTAAGACAACTTATGAATCCCTCCGGGTCAAGTTTCTCTTCTTTCCATACCTCAATACATATCTATTTGTCAAAAAATATTGTAGTCTAACAACCACCTTGTCCCTAACTACTAACTCACTGAACCTTGTAGACTTGGGAATAAGAGATCCTTTCTTCTGCTCTGCCAAATGAAAATTTTGAGTCCACAACATCTGCCACATAAACTCAAGAAAAGGTAACCTATGAGAAACATAAGATGGCAAATGATGAGGGGGTTGGGGGCACCCATAGACCTTTATTATTGTGTAATCAGAAAATAGAATGCAGTTAGCAAATTTGAACTTTCCCTCCTCATCTATTATATTTTGCACGGGCCTCAGAAAGTCTATAACTTTGGTTGGGATTCTACTCAACACCACACCCAACCATGACATAATCCTCATCACAAAAGGTTGGTGTTATACAATATAATTAGTAACCTCACACGTTCTATACCACACATGACACCATTTCTATACAGGAAATGCTACACCATGCATGTTATAAAACTTGAGCTGAAGATTTGGGCTCCATTCATACTTATGCTGAAAAATAATCAAATGAGATAGTAAGGAAGAGTACTTCATCTTTATCTCTAAAGGCTTGTTTACTACTCCTACCAGCCCTTCATGAATCTTTCAAGAAATATATGCAGCATAGTCATATTCTAAGTTCACAAATTTATGTTGAATCTTCATTTCCATCATCATCATCCATGTTGGCATCTTTCCCTCGGCATCTTCTCTAAAAATATGACAAAGAGCATAATAAGTTTTAACAAAATATTTCTCAAATGATTCAATAGAAAAGGCTTCCTTCTCAATAGGAATAATTGGTGCTACATCACCACACCAATCCCTTTTCCTAAATAGGGGAACCTCCTTCTCCCTAAAATGTTTTCTTCCTAGTTGGTACTCCTACTCAAATTGTTTGACATCAATATCTACAACTGCACACCCTGTGAGACCAAACCAATTGACAATCTCTATTGGGCTTATATCAACCTAGACCATGCCTTCAACTGTCCTTATTGTCCTTGATGTAGGATCATACATCATTTCCATAACCTTTATCAAATCCACTTCCACAAAAAACATCAGGTAAAATTAATTTATCCATGTCAAATCTCTAAGGGTTTGACCTAGGAAGTGGTTCATCTTTGTTATTGTAAACATACTTTAAAAAGTTCCAACCCCTCTTAGGAATAAAAGCATCACCGCATTGCAAACAACCACCATTAGAACATCACTATGCTTAATGCATGTGGTAGATGTAGGAAGCACATCCAGAAGGTGCTGGTATAGTGGAGGCTCCTCTCTTTCAGTGGGTTTTGCAGGAGCAACAATAGGTGCTTCAACAATGACCTGAAGCATTGGTGCATATTCTTCCAATCTTTCTTTAGGAATTTTATGGTTTTCAGTAGAAACTATTGGAAATTTGGAGGAATTTATTATGTGTTGCATTGATGTTTTTCCATTGATGGCAACATTGAATGTTTTGGTTGTTTACTGGTTTCTAGTTGGTTCCGGTAGAGTGGTTGGATTATGCTATTGATCTGGTATACTCTGGTATGCTTTGGTTTATGGAATTGATTTGGATTTATCATTCATGCTATTCACATGTGTATCACTATCAGTTGGTTTGGGATTTGATGACTCAAATACTATCATATATTCTAGTAAGCCTTTTGGTTACCAGTAAGGGTTTTGCCAGCAAATCTTTGTTGAAGATCCTTTGATGCATGTGATAAATGGTGTTGGCGCGGCTTCTAGATGGCTTTCAGGATGTTATTGGTTATCTTGTTCATGTTCTTGTTGATCGATGGTGTTGCATTTAGGACCAGACCTAATGCTATCTTATTCTGCTAGGTTATGGACCGGTTTATGTAACGTATTGATGGGTGATCCCGATGCGTTATCAGATGGATTCATCAAGATTGGATTATGTTGTTTTGGTCTTAGGCCAACTTGGTTGATCATTGATTGGCGGGTTTATGTTACGAATATATTGTATTATCTTTTAGGTGGTCGACCCAATTATTTAGGTCCTGGTTTGGTATAAATATGATGTAACATCCCTTTGTAGATCATGGGTATATGGGATTATGGTTATGGGATGGTTATAGTATTATCTGTGTGCAAATAATGTTGTAATAATATGCAGGAGTTTTGGTCGATCATAGGTGATCAAATTGGGATGGTAAGAGAGGATTAAGGCCTTCAGTATTGAGCTTAACTAGAACTCTACTCAAGCATAGAAGATGTTATTCTTGCTATTCAATCTTCATTCAGGATTGTAGTCTGATGTTTTCTATAGTCAATTAGAGTCCTTTTTTGATGTGCAATGCGCTCTAGGATATTGGCCTTCCTGCATGTTCAAGCTCCTTATTGTAATATTTATTCATCTAATTAGTGGATAGATATTGTGGGTCTCCAATCCCACCATGGTTTTTCCTCTTTGAGGTTTCCATGTATAAATTTGTGGTGTTATGGTGTTCATCTTTGTGGTTACATTGTTGTTTATTTTTATATGCTTTTATGTTTACCGATTGTTGAGTTGTTGTGTTAAAAAGGTTAAATTTCTCCATTCCGATAGAACACCAATTCATCCCCCCCTCTCAATGTTCTTGGATCCCAATAGAAACTATCTCAGACGCTTGAGCTTCTTTCTTCTTTGTTGGAGCCCTAGGTTTTATTTGTTTCTATACCTTCTCTTCCTTTTCCTTTTTCTCCTTCGGCATTGAGGCCTCCCCCTTCTTTGTAATTTTTCTTGTTTTTTATTGAGGAGCCACCTCTGATTAGGAAGCCTGTTGCTTTGAATGAGCAGCTCCCAATTGTTCTGGTTCATCATTGTGAATTTCAATTGCAGGTGGGTTTTGTGCATCTTTTTTCATTTCATTTTTCTTCTCTTTAGGAGAACTCCCCCCTCTCTATGATATTTTTTAAATTACAAAAATAAAGAAAAACTATTGAAATTCTAAGTGTAAAAACCTTAGGGCAGACAAGAAGTGAATTATACCAATTCAACACTCACAATTGACCCCTACACTAATAAATGGGATAAACAACACTTACTAGTTTTTTGAGCTCACTTCAACACTTAAATACCCTCAATTTTTGCAGTGCCTCTGAAATTCTCTACAATTTTAGCTTGCCAAAGCTCTCATTGATAACACGAGTGCAATTCTGAAAATGAAGTCTCAATTATCAATCAATTCAGTAGCAAACTGATATAAAAGAAAGTGCTCTGGGCAATAAATGCAACAACTCAATTGAATATGCACGTAGTCATGCTCTTTATTTGAATTTCCACTGTTGATACCACGTGGAATTCCACTAGTCATCAGAATCTTCGTCATCAGAATCCTACCACATGTCCGCAAACCCTGAATCTCCTTCTATTTTTCCTTTGCGGGGCTGCAGGATACATACTCCAGCTATGCCTGCCATCTACCCTTTCTCTGCATGCCCGCAAACTTCTTTAGCCTTCAAGGAGTCTCCATGCGGGGATGCGGGGTTTGCATTTCACTTATTTTGCATGCTCGCAAGTCTTGTCTCCTTTTTTTATGTTCCTCTATGGGGATGCAAGACCCTTATTCCATGTGCTCGCATTCTTAACTCTATCAATGTATATGAGACCTCGAGGATGTGGGGTGTTGATCAACTGTCTAAATAGAGACACACGTGGGCCCATGACATGCAATAACCAAACATAACCCTGCGGGGTCGCGGGGCCTTTGAAGTCCTTGATAAAAACTCTTTCACAGGCCCGCATTACAAAATAAGCTAAAGAATAACTTAATACAAGAGTGCGAGGTTAACCACTGAATCACTCAAGATACAGCCCATGGGCCTGCAATGTAAATAGAAATATACAAGGGTAACCTGAGGGATTACAGAATTAATAGCTACGTTACTCACAACACAATCTGCAAGCTCGTAATGTGAGAAGAAAATCCTAGAAGCAACTTGCGGGATTGCGAGATGCAAATCATAATGCACCATTTCAACCACGTGTAACTTAAGATGAGGGTCCAAAGGGTCATAATCATAACATTATGACTAGGGAAAAAATACAAAGGGGATCTAAGGAAATCAATAAGACTTTGGTAATATAATAAAAACCCCTTTGCAAGTAAGTAAAAAAAAAAAAAAAAAGGAAAATAAAACCCCAACTCATGGACTTAAAACTGACGACCTATTAGCAAACTCCTTAGGACAAAAGACAGATGCAAAATTCTACAGTCTTAACACCTTCCTCAATAATTCCTAGGTTTTTACTTGCATATGATACTAGTTTAATGGTAAAGATAAAATCTTGCGTAATATACTTCAATTAATATACAATTATCGAAGTCATATCTATGTTCTTTTTTTATGTTGCATTGTCTAATTATCTCTTAGTTATGCATGTATCTAGGTACTCCTCATGGAGTAAGAAACAAGTTATTAAGAAAGAGTACATACATATTTACTGGCTACTAAAAGAAGTCAGCCTTACATTTAACCTCAAAAAAACTTATATTGTTTCCAAAGTGTTACCCCAAAATTAAATTTTTTTTGTCTTATCTTTTGAGTCTAGGCCTTCCTCACATTATGTCCTTTATTGGTAAAATCATTCCCATAATTTTTGCTAAGACCTAGCTCATAGTTGACCTTTGTAAATTTTCTGAGTTCTAGTGTTCCAAAAATTCTCGATTTGTCGACTTCAATGGTTCTAGTGTTCCACAAATTATTGATTTGCTAACTTCAATGGTTCTAGTGTTCCAAAAATTCCTAATTTAGTGTTTCATAAATTCTTGATTTGCTAACTTCAATAGTTCCAATGTTCTAAAAATTCCTGATTTCCCAACTTCAATGGATTTCAAGTTCAAAAAATGCATCCCAAATAAATTGCGAATTACATAAATTTGAAGGCAATCCACTTCATATTTTGATCTCAAATACCTCCAACTTTAATTTGGTAGTCGTACGAGCCTATATGATATGTTATTTTAATATTTTCTCTTTGGAGCAATATGGCTAGCAGTGCTAGTTTACAAAGGAAGTACTTCAATTTTGTGAATTGTTAAAAAATAGATAATAAATCAATGTTTTATTTTAATTATCATAATTTCTCACAAATTTTCATGGCACTAGGACACTCAGTTAACTCTTAGTGAAACTACCCTAAAATAGCTGTCGAAGAAATTAAAATTTCTAAATTTCTCTATAGTTTATGTGTGATTAGTTTGAACATTTTGAAATGTTTTAAATCATTTTTGGAATAGTAATTTCATGTGAAAGTGAAAGAACTATTTTATTTTTGAGTCTTTTAAAAGAAAGAAGTAGTTACAAAAATTGAAAAAGCTCATTGGACAGTCTTTAAATATGTAATTAATAGATTACGGAAGGGTCTAGATTTTCTAATCCTCCTTGTACTTTGATACATGAGTGAGACTTGATCAAAGGTAATTTCAAGGAGTCTTGTTATTCATTTTTCTATATAACGAAGAGATGGCAGTGTGTTTTTCTTTGGAAACATGATCTTTATGTACAAATGTAGAGTCTTTGAACTCTTAGATTTTTTTTTCAAAAAAAAAAGAAATTTCAAACTCTTTGAATTCTGTTAAGTTTCCTTTTGATTGTCATTTACTTTGTGATTTGCAATCATTCTTGATATTTTCCATCTGTCATATCAGATTGTGATATGTGAAATTTGTGTTTGAAAATAATCATGTTGCTCATTTTCCTAATTATCTCTTATGGGTGTTGAGCAAGTGAAATTTGTGTAATTCATCTCTATTTTCCCTTTAGTCTAAATTCATAATTAAGTATGTTTCATATCTATGTACAAATGTTAAATTTCCTTTCTTGCTTTATGGTTAAAATCACACCCCCAAAAACCCAAACTTATCATATGAGAGAGTTGTACCTCTAAAATTTAGAGGAAGCTAGTTGATTCAATTAGCAATCTCTCCAACTATCAGTTTCTCATTTGTTTTTCATGTTGGCTATATTAAGTCATTCTTACAATTAGTTTGGGATGACAAATCTACTAACTAACACAAAAGAAAAAAAAAAGTCTAAATAAAACACGTAACTTGAAAAAGATTGTATGCAAGTGCAATGTGAGAACTCTCACTTTGTGGAGGAAGCTATTGCCTTATTTTCTCTTACATCATCTAAGTTTCCTACTTAAGTTTGGGATATTTACTATCCAAGATGAATTTATAAGATTATGATATCATAATAATACAAGAGTCCTGTCAACCAAATGCTATTCACTTATGTATATATTCTACGAACTTTAAAATTCCTCAATCTTTCTTGATAGCGGACGGTTATAAACAAACCTCCATTCAAGTCATGGACATGTTCATTTTATTAAACATACATGACTATTTGTTCAAAAAGAGTTGGAACCTTATATTTTTATATATAAGTATATATGTAGATATGTATATGTGTTCTGACTATCATTTATCATCACACACACACACACACACACACACACACACACACACACAATTACATATCCACTATATTACATGTAATCATGTATGCATTTGTTCTATTATCACATGAATCATTAAGGGTTAAAAAGGATCATAATTACTTATTCAAGTGTTTTCAATTTTATAATTTTTCTTAAGAAGAATGTCATAGTCTGTGGCAAGGATGCAACAAACCTTAACTACTAGATTGGATGTCTAGAGTTAACCACGGTAGACATTGAGTTGATGAACCCACACACTAACCCTAACTCAACATAAAAAATATAAAACTTATAGGATTATGATTCTATATAGCATTAGGTCCTTCATATATTACCTCTTGTTCCCGATGATACTTTGCCTCCCTTCTCGGAGGATAATGAATTCCTTGCATCCACTAGGTCAAAACCATGTAGTTAGTCTAGAATCTCATCATAACTCTTAACATATACAAACATGATAAAAAATTAGCTCATATAAACATAATTATTTAAAACGATATCATATCCATATGCATTGTAAATAACTATTCAACAATATGAAGCAACATGTATCAGTGTATTTAAACATTATCAAAACATTAGGGCACAATAGGGATATAACACTCTAATTGATAAAAGTAAATGGTAAGAAATTAACAACTATAATGCACCTTCGGTCGCCTATTATACTTTTTTAGTTGACTCCATTTATTATGCATTTCTATGTTTACTTAGGTACCAACTCTCATGTGTCACTTTCTCTCTATAAGAAAAGGCTCTATATGCACATTTTAAAAATTCAATTATTTGACAATATATAATTTATTAAAAATTCTCTCATGTGGAAGTTTTGTTTCTATAGAATATTCTTTCTCTTATTAAATCTTCTTAGCAATTTCAATAGACTATTTAATTTTACATTGATATACATTCTCATAATAGTTCACGTACAAGTCAAAGAGAAATAAAAGTGTAATGGTAGAATTTGCATCATCACATACTCCTTTCTCTTATTTTTATGACCCACATTGACTAGGTTCTTCTTTATCCATCAACTAGCATCTAAGATCATGTACTTTACATGAAAACTAAAAATAGCATTATCTTATCCAAATCCTTTCATCACAAATCCTTAGAGATTGAACTCAAACTCCAAATCAACAATTTGCCACTCTAAATTAAATTTGTGTGTGTAGAATTGACTTTGATTAATTCTATGATCATGAATTTAAACATGAAATTAACTTTCAAAATTTATAATTCAAATTTTATTTTTCTTTTATCTATAAGTCATTATGAGCTAACTAAAGTGAAAAATATTTTAAACTGCATGGTAGGGTGGTGTATATATAAACTTAACTAGCTAACTCATTTTCACCTAAAAAGGAGCATATCTAAGAGTTGGCAGGAACTTAAAAACATGAAAAAAAAATGAAACCTCGCAAAAAAATATTATATTATCATTTTAGTATCATCTTATGAGTATATTATATGCTTTCCTATTTCCTTTGAACTTGGTTTATCAATGTTATTGATGTAGTCCACCTAAGGTTCTAATTGACGAGAACATGACCATCACAATTCAATGAATTCCTCAAAAACCGTTTATAAAAATCATGAATTCCTTATTATGGTTCAAGTATTAGAAGATCAAGAAAAATAGTATTTTAGGCATGAGATTCCAACCAATTCAAATCTATGATTTCAAGTTCAACTTTGTAGATGAATTAATATTGGCACTTATTGTCATTTGAAAGTCTCTTTTATTTGAGGCATGGAAACTACTTTCTAATAATTATCATAATAATATCTTCATCAAATCTAGAACTAATTACCTTCACCAAATAAAGATTTTAACAGTTAACTTGCCAAATAAATCATTTTACAAAATTAAAAATTATTATACTATTACAACAAAGAAAATAACTTACAACATAAATCACTTAAAAATTAAACTTGTAGAAAAAGTCACCGAGAAAACCAAACTTGTCAAGCAAGTAATAAAAAACAATTACCTTGTCAAATAGATCCTAACAAGGTCTAGTCCTTTTACTTCAAGGATTAACTTTAACTTGACTAGGGTTAGATTAAGTTTCATGGAATGGTTGATGGTTAGAGATTGAAACATTAAAGAAATCATACATATGTTTATTACAATCATTCAAAACTTTTGATGGGGTGTCCAAAAAGATTAACTTTTGTGGGAAACAATTTGTCAAACTTTTTTATGCCTTAAAAAGCTTCTATACGGTGAGACAACCATCAAATTTACTTCTGCAAGCTCCTCTAAAGCAAAATCTACTCTTTCCACATTCTAGCTGGTGGCAATGTTGTTGGCGTGAGAAAGAATATTTAGAGATGAGATCTACAGGTGTGTGACTGCATGTCAAAATATCAGCATGTACCCACAAAACAAGATTTTATGGGTCATGCATATGCTCCTCATATATCGAATCGAGGACAACAATAGTTTTCCTTCAAATAAGATTACTTGTTGCTCCAAATGGATGAAAGAGTCATCTGCAAAATTGGTTGAGGTCTACAATCATGAATGTCACATCATCCTTGCTTCCTCCACTAACGGCAACATCCACGAACTTTCTGCGTTTCTCACTGAACGCTCACAAGACCCTTCTACACTTCTCAATATCTCTACACATGAAGGCCTTGCCATGTCACGGCCTCTTGATTGCTAATCTAAAGAAGCAACCCAAAAAATCCAGATAATTATTTGATTGGCAACTGAAAGAGAAGATAAAAATAACAATAGTTACTTTCGTAAGCAAATGGGTATGAAAGATATATAGTCCTACAGGCCATCGGTAGCCAGTCAGGCGTAATGGTGAGCTTCTTCATCTCTGTGTCTGGTGATCCGCTCTGTATAATACAAAGGTTACTCTATCATTTTGGAGTCAGATTAGAAGCGTCCATATGTATATGAATGAGGTCTATCGTTTGTTATGTCTATTGATATACTACCTCAGGTTCATATATATGGGGTTTTAAATTACACATTTTATATAGGACATTATTATTCACAAGTTCAAAAATTTGTAGGAGATAAGGTATGTAGGTCTTGTTTGTAGCTTTATTAGATGTCTTCTTCATGAAATACAGGATAGTCTCATATTACTATAAGATTTATAGTTTATTATTTTCATGGATATACTTGGGAGACAAGTATCCCTTTCACCCTTTATCCCACTCCCATATATATAAGTTTTGAAATTACATATACTTTTTCTAAGATACTATTATCGACAAATACAATTTTTTTAGGGGATAGTTTATGTATGTCTCATTTGTAGTATAGTTAAGTACCTCTTGCATGAAGTTCAAGGTAGTCCCATATCCCAAAAATAGATCCCCCGAAATTGTGGACCATAAAAGAATCCATTTCCATTTCATGATGATTGATATTATTGGTGACATGGTACATGAACAAATGTACGATAAATTATATGATGTACATTTATAATATGTTTTATTTTCCTCAAACAACATGAATATGTTTTATTTTCCTTAAACGACATTCATGTATCATATAATTGCAATGAACGTTACACTCACAATTTTGTTTTCACAAGAAAACAATTTCATAACATTTGTTGAAATTCTTCACTCCTCATTTCCTTTACCCACACATGTTGAAATATTTGGTGGATATGCTTTTCTCTTGCCATCCCCTTGTGCCATATTTGATGTTTTGTGGACATATTCTATACTTTTTCTTTATATGATATGTATTTCCCCTTGCTTCTAGTTCTTTACATTTTTTGTAAGAAAATAATATGACATTCATATATTATCAATGATTCTTGTTCATGACTATGATCATAGTAATATGTTTATAACAATTATGATTATCTTTAATAATACACATTGTAGACACCTAAAAATGTCTCTTTAATCGTATACTAATTATTCATCTAATTAATTAAGTAATTCTTTAATTATTTGATTAAACTAACTAATTATTCTATTTCTATTCTCAAATCATTTTAACCTATTTCAAATATATATATATATATATATATATATATATATATATATATATATATATATATATGTATATACACATATATATGTATATATGTATATATATATGTATATGTATATATGTATATGTATATATATATATATATATATGTATATGTACATATATATACATATATATGTATATATATGTATATATACGTATATATACATATATACATATATATATATAATAATGATTGGTAAACTTTTTAACGTGACCGATGATGCTGGCGTGACATGCCCTCCAACTCCACATGAAACACTTTTGACCCGGAGCTATGAACCGGTAAGGCCACTACTAGGGGACCTCATCCTCACACTTAACTTGTTCAAACCCGCGAGAACAATGACCCAACGAAGACACAAGGCTTGCGAGCACAATGGCCCAATAGGGGTTTGAACCTTGGTGGTCACTTCACCAACGAAGTGTTTTAACCGCGACATTACATGTCCGAAGACAACCCTATTTCAAATATTAATTATTTAATTAATTGCGATTTATTCCTTAGTTAAATAATCTTTATTATTTAACAAAACTTATTTCTAATGTTTAAATAATTTTATTTAAATTATTTAAATTATTCTTCTAAATCCCCAACTTCAAATTATAAATAATTCCATCTAATTTCATTTCTCTCAAATTTATATTTCCCCAAATTCGAATTTCGATTAATTTCATCTAATTTCAATCATCAAATTCACATTACACCAAATCTGAATTTTAGTTAATTTAATATGCATTTCAGCATTCGAAAGTCCAAATTCAAATCTAAATTGAAAATAAAAATCAAATTCAATTTCAAAATCCTACAGCACATGCTAAAATCAAAACTGATTGATCAAATCAGTTATCTAATAAGTTGACTCAGTTAACTCATCAATCATCCTTTTTAACTCTCAATCATCTTTTTATGACTAATCAATCATTTTAGTCTTCTAATCCATCAATTTAGTCTTCTAATCAATCAATTCAGTTATCTCCCTAGTCTATACAGTCAACTGACTAATTTATTGAGTTCACTCTCCAATCAATCTTGTTAATAGATCAATCAAATGAGTTAACAAATTAATCATGACTAGTTTACCGATCAATCAGTTTCAGTTATCTATCAATCAACACTTGAGTTCTATTTCTCACCCCCTTTGTGTTGAAAATCTATAAATTCAACATCATTTTATCAATTCAAGCTAGAATCACAGAATCACACTCTTCGAAATAGTTGTCTAATCTATGCAAGAAATCAGTGCAATAGCTAAGAGCCAATTCTACAACAACTAAGGAGAAGAGCAATGGAAGCTTTGTCAAATCGTTTGAGAGAGTCTTAATTATATTCATTTGTTCATTATTCATTTGGTTTTGCATTATTCGATTGTTTAAGATTAATTGTAATTAGAATAGAGTTTGTGATTCACTCTTATAATCTGATTAATTATGATGATTTTAAACCCTGAAAATATTTGGTGAACCTGACGTGAACTAACAATAATTTGAAATTTTGTGTATGCCTGCAGGCTTCCATTTTTGGTAGATTTCCATTTTTGGAAATTTTCCATTTTTGCAGGTTCCCATTTCTAGAAAGTTTCCATTTTTTGTAGATTTCCGTTTTTGGAAAGTTTCCATTTTTGACAAGTTTCCATTTCTGGCAGGTTTTCGGTTTTGGAAAGTTTCCTTTTTGACAGGTTTCCATTTCTAAAAATTTTCCATTTTTGGTAGGTTTCCATTTTGGGAAAGTTTCAGTTTTTGACAAGTTTCCATTTTTAAAAAAATTTCATTTTTTGCAGGTTTCCATTTCTGGAAAGTTTCTATTTTTGGCAGGATTCCACTTCTGGAAAGTTTCCATTTTTGGCATTTTTCAATTCCTAGAAAGTTTCTATTTTTTTGTAGGTTTCTGTTTTTGGAAAGTTTCCATTTCTGCAGGTTTCCATTTTTGGAAAGTTTCTATTTTGGCAGGTTTCCATTTTTGGAAAGTTCTTTTTTTAGCAGGTTTCCATATTTGGAAAGGTTCCATTTTTTGCATGATTCCAGTTTTGGCATGTTTTCGTTTTTGGAAAGTTTCCATTTTTGGTAGGTTTCTATTTTTGAAAAGTTTCTATTTCTAGAAAGTTTCCATTTTTAGCAAGTTCCTCATGTTAAAAAAACACAAAATAAACCTCTCTATTCTTTCATTTTTCTTAAATTATAGTCTTTTAGTGTTCTGTTTTAAAATAGATCATTGATAAACATTGAAGCAGATTTTTGTAACCAAAGGAAGAAAATTAGGCTAGAGAGCCCACAATGTGCTAACAATTCTCATAGTTTCTTGCAGGGATAGCTGAACTTAGTTTAGCTAAATCTTTCTCTTTGGTGCTTTTAATAAAGAATAATACAACTTTCATCATTTCTATGATGGTTAAAATGAACCCCATGTCTTTTTTGAGCAACATCTCCAATAGTTTAAAAAACATTGCAATGAAGGTTTAAAAGGAATCATTGTGTTGGCATTATGGATGAATTGATTATGTGTTGCATTGATGTTTTGTCATTGATGTCAACACTAGCTGTTATGATTGGGTACCGACAGACAGGTTTTGGTTACCTGTAGAAGATCTAGTGTTACCAACAGAAAAGACTATTTGTTGGACACTTCCGATATGTTCGGATCAGTAAAGTATGTTTGATTTCATGTGTTATATGCTCCATGAACATTTTTTGGTCAGTTGGTATTGTTTTGGTAATCATATGCTATCATATTGGTAAACCCTTACCGGCACTGGTTTAAGGCTTTACCGGCAGAGCCTTCATTAAGGAATCGTGACAGGATGCATAATTGGTGTTGGTGCAGCTTTTTCATGGATTTCAAGATGCTGAAGATGTTCTTTGATCGTGCTTCAACTATTTGAAGACATTGCTTTGGTGTGGTGGACCCAGAATAGGTCTGGTACCTATCTAAGTTATGGACCGGTATCATGCTAACGTGTACTCTACACGTTTCCGGGATGCTTCAAGATGATTTATGGATTTGTTATTATTATTTTGGTCTTAAGCTGACATGGCATATCATTGTAATAAGAAATTATGTAATGATCTTATTGTAATATCTTTTAGGTGGCCGACCTAATTGGTTTAGGCCTTAGGGTTTGTATAAATAAGAGGTAGAAACTCTTTGTAGAGTATCATGGTTAATGAAAAGGTCATGGTCAAGGAATGTAATGTGTGAATATTGCAATATCATTCAGGTAGAGGAGTTGGTCGATCATTGGTGATCAAATTGGATTCAGAAGAGGATTTAGTCCTTTGACATTGAGCTTAACTGGGACTGTAATCAGGCACGGTAGATGCTATTTCTAGTAGTTCACTCTATTGGATTGTTGTCCATTTATCTTGAGATGGTTGTAGCCTCTTTGTAGTCAGTGAGACTCTTTTGTAATGAGCAGTAAGTTCTAGGCAGTGTGCCTTCCTGCAAGTACAGGCCCCTCATTGTAACACATACTTTCTGCAGAAGTATCATCTGACTATGGGTAGGCTTCCCACCATGGTTTTTGTCTTTCTGGGTTTTCCGTGTACAAATCATGGTGTTATGTGGTATGGTTTCTTTGCATTGATTATTTGGTTAATTGTTAAGTTGTATTGTTTACCGGTATCTGTTCCTACTGGCATTTGTATGTGTTTTACTGGTACTTGATTTGTTAAGGTTATATTGTAGATTAAAAGTTATAACCTGTTAACAACTGATTCACCCCCCCCCCCTCTCAGATTTTCACCAGTTATCCTAACACATTGTTCTTCATGTCTTCAAGGTGATAGGTATATGCTCTCCCCTTTTTTGGGTGATCAAAAATCTAGACCCACCTTTTTCATACTTTATTTCATTTTTTGCATTAGGATAACACCTTTAGAAGGCTTGCCTCCCAAGTAGCTTATAAGGCCAAGTGAGAGGGAACGACCTAAGTGGCAAGGGCTAAAGCCAAGTAATCCAAGCCACTATAAATAAATATGTATGTGATGAAAATCATATGCAACGAGTGTTACATGAGCTATCATAATGACGTTATGTCTCCCTCAGTGCATATACGGTACATTAAAATTTGTAGAGTGTAACCTCTACAGACTGGGAGGCCTCCCTCAACGGAGTGTAAAATGCTGCTGATTGTGACCACTGAAACGGAACCCTTTCTTAACACCTTAAAAATTATAAGTTCAACTGAGTCAGTAACCAGACACTTGGATTATCACAGTCCAAGGGTGGGGAAGAATCCTCCTCCAAGACACTCACCATATATCTTCTAGGATAACATGCCAATTGAGGAGCAATCTTCTTTGGTCTAATTTCTAGAAAAGGCAAAAAAATGGGCGCACCCTAGGGTGTGGCAGGGCTGTTTGAGCTAACGAAGTATCAATCTATGAGTTGTGGTAATACTTGCGACCTTTTGACCATTAGGAGAGTTTGTTTGATGCACTATCGATTGACCAATTATAGCGAAAACAAAATGGGGTTTTGAAAAAGACTCCAACATTCATAAGAATTTGAAAAAGTTTTTTAAACAAGTATTATTTCGGTTTTATTATTATTTTTGATGTGTGTACTATGTCCTTTGCTACATTTCACCAAATTCAAACATTTTAGAAAATACCAAAAACAAAGTGGAATCTCAACCAAGTTTAGTCAACAACATCAACAAGATCAAATCCTAGGTCCAAACCAATCAAGAAAACATCATGGATTGGCGTTATGCATTTCATAAGGAAGGTGAAGAATTCATCCCTTCCATTCATATTCCATCACCATCCATAGAAATCTTAGCTCAACAAATCAATACTTTGCAACAACAACTAAGAGACGTGACTAGTCCTAGAAACCATAGGGGCTGGTTAGAAAATATGACGAGGGAGGTGATAACCATGAGGGAATCATTATTAGGCCAAACTTCTTTTTCTTGTGAGACCATTCAAACATGCCAACCTTCATTATTCAACAAAATCATTCCTACCTCAATTCAAGCAACATTAGAGTCATGTTGATTAGCCCATTAGGGAGCTTATTTGACTTCAACTATATGATTTGATCCCTGTACGCCTCCTTAAACTTGGGTTGTAACTGATTTGCAAACTCTCTCAAATTCTGAATGAACAGAGCAATTTGTTTGTCATTCTCAAAAACTTGCTAGTGGGTGTCATTATCTGGGATATTTGGTCGAACTATGACGCCAATTGCTTGGGGGTTGACTAGAAAATCCATAGTGTAGTGGCCATCCGGTCAGTGGATGCATTTTCCTTGTAGGGGATTCTTTGGATGTTGAAAGCATCAAAGCTTTCGATCAAATCTCAAGCTCTGTGGTAGTAAGACCTCATACGGACATGTTTTGCACTGGAGATTCCCCGAATTTGATTGCCAACAAGTTCGGAGTCCCCTAAAACTTTCAATTTCTTTATACCCATCTTTTCTGCCAACATCAGGCCCTGAGTTAGTCCCTCGTACTCCGCTTTATTATTGGAACACGCAAATTGTAAGCGAAAAGACTTTGGAATCTGCTCACCTGAAGGTGAAGTAAAACAAATTCCAGCCCCTGAACCTACTTTGCATCTTCCACCATCAAAATGTAGGGTCTAGAGTAAAGAGGATAAATCTCCTTGGGTAAAGGGTTCTTCAACTAGTTTTGGGACAACCTAACCTTCATAAAAAATGCAATAAGTACCAAGACCTGTGGCATGATAATTTGAATAGGGGTTAGAGTCAATGAATTCCTCAAGAAAAACCTCCTGATTTGGAGAAGTATCTCCTGTTATTTCTTCATCCTCGATGAATTATAATATCCTTCTTTCTTCGCTGGAGATTGAGGTTTGGGTTGGCTCAAAATTGAGCATAGCTTGATCTGCAACATGCTCAGCATGAAGGGGTTCTAAGAGGATTTTGAGCTTGGCACCTTGCTTGGTACAGAGGATAAGGTGGGACCAGTCCAAGGACAGGTAACCTCCTATCTTGGCAATAAAATCTCTAGAGAGGCAAAGACCAAAAACAGGGGGAATATTAATAACCACTACTTCTTGAGACACTGTGATGCTAGGACATGCGAACAATGTTAGCGGGAGGCTTTTAATGAGGCCCATGGTTTGTACCTTCTTCACATCTAACTGCATGACGCCATGATTTAATGGCTCATACTTAATATTCAAAACTTCAGCGATTTGCTTAGGCATGATGCTAGTGTTGGCATTGGAGTCTATCATAGAGTTATGTAGCAACTTATCCCCTACTATGAGGGTCAAATAAAAAGGTTTGGGCTTAGGCTTACCTTCTGATTGAGATTTCAGTGGGACGTCTTGATTTGTTAATGCCGCTGCCGAATATGATATGTATATGGGACGCTGAGAAGCTTGCCTGCTCATCGGCAGAGAAGTAGCAGCCTTCCTACTAGGGGGGTAACCTCGTCCGACAAGGCTTCCTTCAAATGACTCCTTTGCTCTGGGATGGCAAGAAGATCCCATAAAGATACGTTAGCCAGGGCTTTCCTTTACTGCTCCACTACGTCCAATATGGACGGTAGCAATGCCTTTGTCTCTCTGGGCTTATAAAGAATGAAATCTTTCCTTGGATAAGTAACAACGACTGCGGGTTATTTAGAAGCATTGTCGACGGAGGACTTCCCTGGCATGTTTACATTTTCTCCCATTAAACGCCTCTTCGATCTGAGATTGTAATTTGATTGCACTTGAGGAGCCCTTGAGCTCGACGATGCTGCGTCATTAGTCATCACAATATCTTCTCCTTCCATCCAAGAGAAAATTCCATGATCTGGGGCTATTTCTGCTTCCTTCTCCATTGACATGCCCTGCATTTATGCAATGAAGGAAGCATTATCCATACCGGGGGCCCCGTAGGCCAAGTTGTCAGTCGCCATGCCTTGGCAACGCTACTCTGCGAGCTTTTGTTGTAGATTTCCTCTTGGATAATTTCTCAGAGTGTGTGCATTGTTACATGGAAAACACCAAGAGTTGGTATCATTTGCCAGATTATTTTGTCCTGCTGTCAACTCTTTACCAGTGCTAGGGTAAACCATTTGCAACAGATTGGGCATGGGAACTATCTGACCAGTTGATTGATTCGGAGCAACTCGATTATTCGAGTATTGGTTTTGTTGATAAGCAGGCCTATTAGACTGGTAGTTTTGCTGGAAAGGGGGTATGGTTTGTGGTATTTGAGATCTCTTTAGATTGACTATTTCGTTAGAAAAAGACCTTAGTAAATTTTTCATATCACTAACTTGTGTAGCTAAAGACGAGGGAGGAGGCGGATTTGCTTGTTGGGGTCCAGGGTAAGCGTACATAGATTGGGGAGCGGATGAATTGGCAATAGCCATTTCTGGGATATTTAGGCCATTTGGCTGATTGGATAGATCTGGAAAGACGGGCATAAGCAGCCATGGTGATAGTTTCCCTGCATCAATTAGGTTATTTTCTATGGAGATGGCTAAGTCAAAATCTTGATGGAGAGTGTTACCGCCTAAAGATTGAATCATCACTAGTATATCAAAGTTGAAAGCCTTTAGATAGAAAACAAATGACATATCGGTGGGAGGACGAGCAAATAAAGGTATTCACTCCCAAGTCCTCTGAAAGCGCAGATTGAACTCTGTTAAAGCTTCTTGTGGGGCTCTCTTTATTGTAATCAAGTAATGCCTCAAAGATGACCTATCTGCTTTGTTGGAGAATCTTTGGAAAAAACGGTCGTCTAGCTGGTCCCAGCTTCCAATGGAATTCAGAGTGAGGGATCTATACCAGTCCAAAGCTCTTCCTTTGAACAATGCCACTAGCAGTCTCAAAGCTACATTCTGCTCAGTTATACAATGGACTGTGCAGACGTTGCCTATGTCTTGCAAGTGTTCTCCGGGAGTCTTAGAACATTCCCCAGTAAACTTAGGAACCACTTTCAGTGCAACAGAGGGTATTTGGGCCCATGTGGTGGGTAAAACCAAAGGAATGAGAGGACTTCCATTACCCATGTTACAAAATTTCTAGGCGGGATTTGAGCCATTATTGCGATAGGAGTAACTGCAGAAGCGCTAGGGAGGCTCTGGGATGAAGAGGCAACAGATTGATAAACACTAACTAGGGGTGGAAGAAGCAAACTGCGATTCAAAGTTGTCTGGCTCCTAGTAAAAGGTTTGCGGCTCATATACTAGCCTGAATCTTGAGAAGTAAGATCCCACCGAGCGTGCTAGAAAAAGAACTTTTGACTCTAAATTTTACTTTGGAAACAAACAGCCTTATGGGAAATTTAGTGATGGGGGACTGATTGCGCAGGGTTCACTGAATGACCTCCGGGATTGAGAATCCGGCTCTTCCTTGGTGTTTCGAGGAAAGGGGAAGAAAGAAACACTTTAAAACAATAAAAACTAGACTACTGAGGTGATGCGCCAAAGCATATTTTAAGAAGATATGAGTACATAAAAACCAACTACATATGATTTTTTTGAACCCATTCAACAATCTACAAGTCCGGATCAGAAACACAACCAAGTTTCAATCAAATCTCTCTGTAACATAAAGAAATACCTATCATGCATTTACCAGATAACAAGTGTAAAACATAGTTCAATCGGAAAAATCTTAGATATATATATTCCTGAAGTCTTTAAAATTCTAATAGAAGAGCACATAAAAGACCATTAATGCATACTGAGAGTAAAGTCTCACAAAGGCCATAGTCACAGTTTCATTGAACTTCTCCAGAAAACAATAAAATAGTTTTTAAGGCTGAAAATACTACTAAGAAACTTAATTGTCTTTGCAAAGTTCTGAACCTCCTCAACAGGGAAAAAACTAAACTAAATAGAGCCTCAGGCTCCTAACAAACTCGAACTCCACCGCCTTTCTTTTTGCACGTCGTGGTTCACCTGTTTGATTTACGATACAAACCGCCCCTGAAGTTGTTAGTCCCATGACGCCCTACTCAGCAGGCGCACGACAAAAGAGTTGCGAACAAAAAATGGTGGGCGGAGGGACCAAAAAAGATGCCGCTATGTGAACAACCCATGCCACATGGCAGCTCGACGCTACTGCAAAAACAAAAAGGGAAAAGCAAGCGCATAGAATCCTCGTCGAGCTGACAACTGTCTCACCTGATGCATGCGAGCGGGAGGAACAAAAGGGGTGGGGCAACCAAAAAATAGCAAAATGCCACCCGCGGACCAATCCCGAAAATAATGTTAACATGATGCTTGATGAATGTTTGATGGATGAATGTTGAATGTTGTTGAAGACTTCAAATATCTACTCTTTCGTTGCAAAGAAGACTCTAATACTCCAAAAAATTGCTCTTAGATTCTTAGAAGAAGACCTTCAAATGAAGAAAGAGAGCTCTTAAGTATGAAACCCTAGATCTTAATTTCATGTTTAGGACAACCTAGGATTTGAATTTCCCACTGATATTTTGGGGTTAAGCATTATTATATCATAGGATTGTGCTCCCGAAATTTTGGGGAAAAAGTCGCGGACCATGTGCATTCCCACCAAGTCCGACCAACTTTTCACCAAATTTTTGGGGCCATTAGATATGATGATATTAGAGCGCATCCCAAAGTTACAATTGATTTCGAATAAATGATTATGATTAAATGATTCATTGGAGGAATAAGATGAAAAGGGGCACACTTAGGGTAAAGGGACCAACTTTAGAATATGTAAAGTGATGAGACATGACCTTAGATTTAATTAAATTAATTAATTGAATGCTTAAAGGGGAATGAGAAATTCAATAAATTTGAAAGATCTTAGAAAAGCAATTAAATCAATTAAATATCAAAATTGAATAAAAATATGAAATAAATCAGTTTTTTTATTTTATCTTAAATTTAGTTCAATTTCCTTTAAAGCTGAGAAAAACAACCAGTCACATCAATTCACCTGGATTGTGCTTCATCTTGGAGAATCTTTGTTTTTCATCATTGATCGATCTTGATCATTGATCTCTCTCTGGATTTTCTATAAATTCAGGCTCTCATCTCTCATTCAAAAAAACCTTGGGGATTTATTGTTATTATGTTGTTTTTCTCTAGGTTCATTGAGATTTTGTGCATTGAGATTATTACATCTTGGTTTATTGCATATTAATCATGATTAGTTTAATTCATCTAGCTCAATATTCACTCATCTAGCTTAATCTTCCATATCTTGCATCCATTTAGCTCAATTTCATGCTCATATAGATTGAATCCTTCATTTAGGTGTCGTCTAGTCACCGGTATTGCATAAAGAAATCTAAGAGCAAACCTAAACTCACATCTACTAGAAGGTAATAGGTTGCTTTGTAATGGTTTTATTATTCATTGATTATTGATTTACTAACCATGCATCTAATGACTTAATTGAAGTGTTGCGTATTTAGATACAGATACAGGTCCACTTTTCACACACACAATAAGGAGAAATCAGATGAGAAGAGAAGACATAAAGAATTTGAAGTTGGTGATGAAGTGATGGTGTATCTGAGAAAAAAAGGATTTCTAGTTGGAACCTATAAAAAGTTGCAAATGAGGAATCTTAGACCTTGCAAGATCTTAAGGAGATTTAGTTCGGAAAATGCATATGAAGTGGAGCTACCAGATAGTTTGAGTATTTCACCTATATTCAATATTGCAGATCTACATTGGTATCATGAATCAGAATTTAGTGAAGACAATATTGTAGACTTGGAGAAGCAGCTGCTCTGGAAGGAACAAGATTAGATTGAAGACATTTTGGATAGTAGGATTGGGCGTAGTACCCGGAGCAGTCAATACAATGAGTATCTTGTGAAATGGAAGGACAAACGAGTTGAAGATTCATCTTCAATTTCTCAAGCAGAGGTGGACTACCTTGGTTTTCCTCTAAACCTCGTAAAGTGAGGGTCTCACTTTTTTTTCAACAACCCTGGATGTCTGATGTAGGAGAATCCCCGATTATTGGCAATCTTGCATCAACCAAAAACATTTCTTTTCAGTTTGTTTTTTGTTTTGTAATTTCAACATTTCTTTTTGCACTTTCTTTCATTTGCTCACCTGATCTTGCAGAGCTAGATTTTGCTTGGGATCATGGTTATCTTCACTATTCCTGGACCATGGGGCCTTTGGATCTTTTTCTGACAAGTTATCGCTTCCGGATTTCGAGACAATTTTCTGGCTTAGAACACCAGAACTGCTTGGACCTATTTGCTATTAGTGAATCTTGCGGATCTTTTTTGTAGCTTGTAGAGCTTCAGCTCGTTGCTTTCAATGTTCCTTGGCATGTGGATGACCTTTCCTCTGATCCACACTTCTTCCTTTGTATTTTCCAGAGGATTTTCATTCGTGGAGGATGACCTGGTGATTTTGTACGTTTGATCTTGTTCTTCGGTATTTGATCCCCCTTAGGCCGACACGGAATTCTTTTCAGTTTATTTTCAGTTTTGCAGTTTTCGTATTTCTTTATGCACTTGCTTGCATTTTCTCACTGGATCTTGTAGAGATGGATTTTTCTTGTAATCATGGTTATCTTCCCCATTCCTGGACCATGGGGCATTTGGATCTTTTTTTGCCAAGTTATCACTTATGGATTCTGAGATAGTTTTCTCGCTTAGAACACCGGAACCGCTTGGACCTATTTGCTAATGGTGAATCTTGTGGAGCTTTAGTTTGTTGATTCCAATATTCCTTGGTGTGTGGCCGACCTTCTCTCTGATCCACAATTCTTCCTTTGGATTTTCCAAAGGATTTTCATTGGCAGAGGCTGACCTGGTGATTTTCCATGTTTGATCTTGTTCTTCGGTATTTGATCCCCCTTGGGCTGACATGGATCTTTCTTGAGCATATAAATCAATGTAATTAAGCATAATAATTCATTCCAGAGAATATGGAAGATATATCTTAAGATTTAGAGGTCCGAAGTTGACCGATTCTATAATTGAGTATGTATGTAGCAAGCTAGTGAGCTAAATCTTGTAGCCCAGATGTTGTCGACCATTTGTAATTAGTTTTCATGATCTAATTCATTTAGTTTTTCATTGCCTCCATCATCTTTTCTTACTTTCTTTGTGTTTACTCTTGTTGCACGGTCGAGATAGATCTCATTGAGGTCCCTCCTAACCATGACTGCACTAAAGATGCAAAAATAATTTTTAAAAAAAGAGAGAGTTTCAATGAAGTGATGGTCTAAGTGCAGAAGCAGAGCAGAAGTCAGAGAGATAGTTGCAGAAAATGAGATCAAAGATTAGAGTGCAGAGGATCGAGCATAAGATAATCAGTGTGGTACAATACATGAATTGTAACCAAGTGCATAAATTGTATCTTGTTATTTACACTTTGTAATCATCTAAGGAAGTACTCAGATCGGGGGTTGGTTCTCCTTTGAGTTGGTGCTCCTTGGGTTGGTGCCCTAAACATTGTAATCAGATTTACTTGAGGCTGGATTGGAGCAGTAGACTCCAACAACTATTCTCGCCGAGGTTTTTCCCACATTGGGTTTTCCTCGTAAATACTTGTGTTATGTGGTGTGTGTTCTTAAATTGATTTGCATCTTTACTATTTGCACACTTTTGGTTTAAAAGTTTTCAATGTCAATGATTCACCCCCCTCTCTATGATTACTTGTGTTCTTCGCCATCTTTGTCATCTTTTTAACTCTCATCCTAATGATGAATCACAGAGTGTGATTCAAAACATTGATGATAAAAAAATTTACACAATCGATTCTAGAAAGATAAAATGAATTATAACATGGATTGTAGAAATCTGATAGCATTAATTAATCTAAATTAATTATTTCCCCAATAAAATTCTATTCTTCTAATCCCATGATTAAATAAAATAAATTAAATCAATTTGTTGAAGTTAATTATCCATTTTCCAATTTATTTGAATTTCTAAATTCAAATGAGCACATGGCTCCTACCTTTAACCACCTTCTAACCTCCTAGCCTAACCACCCCTAACCTAACCCACTCCAATTGATCATGGGTCTAACAAATGTTACCTTCCTAACTTGCACATCCTAACCTCTTTCTAACCCATTTGGAGTGTACACACCCCTTTGAGGACACATGGCACTTTGGCCACATGTCTTCTCCTCTTTGACACTTGCCCTCGCGTGAGCAATTAGTTAAATATTCTTGCCACTTGTCACCATAAAGATGACATGTGTTCCTCCCTCCAACCTCTTCTCCAACTTCCTCAATCCTAGCCTTTGATATCTCTGGATCGAATCCTAATCGTCAATTCTTGCCACCTCAACCTTGGCCTTAGAAATCTTATAAATACCTCCTATTTTGAGCATTAAAGGACCCTTGCATTCTAGCTTATTTGCATCATCTCTTGAACATTTAGCATGTTTAGTAATTAGAGAATTTTAGCATCTTTAGCATAGTTTGAGCATCATAATCATGATAATCTAGTTTACTTTGAGCATTTAGCACAACTAACATAGCTTAATTTGGTATCATTTCATAATCTTGCATCATCATTGAAGCATGTAGCTACCCATACCTTGAGTTGTCACTTTGAGGGTCACTGCTTGTTGTTAAGAGCCACCTATCAACCTTCAAGATCCTCGAGATTAGAGGGGGATGGAACATTTCAAAGGAGGATAAGAGTTTACATTTGTTTTAGTTTTCATTTGCTTCCTATTTTCATATTGTTTCATCTATGTGTTGTTTATTAATTGACACTATTTTTAACCACACATTAATTGGTGCCCACCATGGGGCATCAACCCCAAAGTTTTTAACAAGTTAGCTTGTAGGAATTTCTCTTGACAATTTTTTGTAGATTTACAGGGTAGCATTTTGGAAATTAAGTTTAGCTCTCTCAAGATGAAGACTAGTGTTTTGAGTACCCGTTTCAGTGTTCTCGTCACCTGAAATGGTGTTTCTATGAATTATTCTAGTGTTACAAAGGATTTCTTTCTTCTTTGTATCTTTTCTTCATTTTGGCGTTCTGGTTTTATCTTTTAGTGTTCTTCTTTCAAGTTTTAGTGCTTTGGTTCCATATAATAGTGTTTTGAGTTGCTAAAATGGTGTTTTGGGCATCTAGTGCTCTTCTCCATTGTTTCAGTGTTCTGCTTACATAGAACAAAATTTTCATTCAATAGTTTAGTGTTTTCCTTTGATACTTTAGCACTTTAAGTCTCTTTTCTAGTGTTTTTAGTTCTATCTACAAATTCTCAGTTTCCAAAACCTAACTTGTAACTTTTTGTTTTGCAGCCACCATTTCTGTTGTCAAACACTGGAGTTATGAAACATTTCATAGTCAAAGATTGAATTATAAATTACTAACTTTTATTTGTAGCCACGAGATATTGCATTCTTTGTTTTGTTAGAATAGGCACATAAACTAATTAGAAAGGCAAATAACAAAGCATATCTTATGTGTCTTTGATGATAGGAGAGTATGCTCTCACCTTTATTAGGTGATCAAAAATCTAGACTCATCGCCTTTCATTTCAATAGTACATATCTTTACAGGTCTTCCTCCCGAACAGCCTATAAGGTCAAGTGTGATGAACTTATAAAGCACTGAGAGGGGGGTGAATCAATGAAAGCAAAAATAGTAACACTTTAATTGCAGACCGATAAAAACATTTAACCAATTTACCAATGACTTTGCATATAATCCAAAGTGTTATAAAATAATTCACCACAAGCAAAACATTCACCATAACACAAAGATTTATACGTGGAAAACCCAACTGGGAAAAACCACGGTGAGATAGAACTCACAAGTTAACTATCTGCAAAAATAGATAAATGGTTGATTAAGGTCTACAAATGCTCTATTAGGAGCATATCCTATTAGAGATCTCAAGCCCTATTAGGAGCTATACCTAGTTAAAGGTAACCTCAGTGGAGGATTTAGATCCAAATTAATGAATCACCTTGTTAGAGGATTTATATAATGAAGCTTGTTAGAGCTTACCCGGATAAGGGATTTTACTTTTGTACTTGTTAGAGAACAACAGTGGGAATGATCTAAGAATAGCATCTTCTACTGGTTTAGATCCTTTTTTGTGCATACATTACTATTACACTAACATACTCTACAACTCCTTCAACAAATCACATCAACTCCAACTCATATCATAACTTGTATCTTCTATATCAAATATCTCATCACAATGTCCTTTTATAGATATTAGATTTGATGTTAGCTCCTGAACCTTGACACAATTTCCTAGGTTCATTGATTTTGGACAATCTTCCTTAACACGACACAAATTACCATCATAGTGTCGGTCGGTGGTAACACATCACAATCGATGATAACTCATCACATAAACTGGGAAATCGGTTAGAACATTGATACCGGTTAAGTGTTGACCACTTCAAACTCATAGACCGATTCACTTGAATTCATACTAGATAATTGTCTCCACACTCCTTGACTTTATATGTTGCATCTCAAAACTGGTAACTCTGGAACTGATCAAAACCGATTGACTTAACTACATATACCGATTATCTACATATACCGGTTTAGACATCTTCATACCGATTAGACTTCTTCATACATATGATACCAGTTAGCAATACAATGAATCAATAGTACCGGTTTATCTTAACTATGACAATCAAAATAGATGTGCCATCAATGACAACATGTGAAGTCCTTAAATACAAAAATCATCATCAAACCAACATTCTCCCCCTTTGGCATCGATGGCAACACTTAGGAAAAATTTTGTCAACTAAGTGTGCAAAACAAAAATTGACTCCATGACATACACTCCCCCTTAGTAATTGCATGTCATTACAAAAATGATCATTACTCCCCCTTAAGAGTACATACAAAATTTTGACTCTTAAACTAATTCTACTCCCCCTTTGACAACAATGCCAAACAGAAAAGTAAAATACATACATTACATCAAAATTTGTCATAAAAAACTGCATATATATACAGATATAAGAGTTTTGAAGTCTTTACAATGCAATTTTCAAGAAAATGTCACTGAAATGAAACATCAATTGTTTAAGGTCATTGTCCCATGTTTCTAATAGTGTCTCAGCAATTTCAACATGTGTTGAAATCTATGCAGCAAATTCTTCCATAGCATCAACAGTGCTCATCTCTGGGGTAGTCGAAATTGCTTCAGACTCCTTGTAAGCTCTCTGTAAGATTTCAACCTTCGGAATTAACTTATTCTTCAGCTCCTTCAAGGATCTTATCTGCTTCACCTGTTCAAAATCATAAACTTATAATATGTGTTGTAAGGCATCAACAGATTTACCAAAATTCAAAGCAAAATCATGTACAGATATGTATGCATCACTTATCTTGTCTAGTTCCTTCTCTGTATCTTCTCTCTTTTTCTTTAAGTCAGAAAAAAATATTGATACTTTAGATACAGTGGCTAAAATTTTACCGTCAATTTCTATACTGGTTTTCAAAAGATCTTTGTTCACTGTTAAAGCAACCTTGCCTTTGTCAATTTTTGAAATCAATTATTCTCCCCTTCTCTTCTTGTAATATTTTTCTGCTAAAGCATGAGTTTCCTCTTCAAGTGATTTTAGTTGTTCACTAGCATCAACAACTAACTGTCCAAGCTTAGAAATAGGGGTGGATAGATTATCTGTATCAATCTCTGGTAGGAGACTTGACAAAATTTCAACAACAGTTTGAATGGTCTCTACTTCTCGTTTCTACTCTTTCAACCTCTTCTTTTGTGCTCTGGATTGCATAGCAGTAGCAATCTCCATTAGTTCAGAGGCACTCAAATTATTCATATCTATAAGACCTTTAATACTCACAGAATCCCCATCATCATCATCATCATCATCATCGATCAAGGTTTTCTTCTGCTCCTTTGTTTTCTTCTCTGGTTTCTCTTTCCCTTTCTCTGTATGTTACTTCTGTGTTGTTGTAATGACCAATGGTATGTGACTTTCAACATTGTGTTCCTTTACCAGTGGTGGTTGCATGTCCACACTTTGTTCAGTAGCTGGTGCTTCCTCTGCTTTTTGTTCCTCAACCATATTTGGTTCCTATTCTTTTTTTTTAATCGGTTAATTATCGGTAACTGTTATATTAACAATATCCTCAATATCATCAACAAAGAATATGACAGGTGGTGAAATAGTGTCACCCTTATCCTTTTCAATGTAGATTTCATTAGGTGCAACTATTTCTTCAGTTTCTAGATCCGGTGGAGCTCTTTGGTTTCAGTCTGATCAGGTTTATTGTGATAATTCTTTAATTGTTCATTCATTCTCTGAATAGCTTTGGCAACTCAATGAGTATCATTTTCTACTTCCTTAATTTTGATGGTATGATGAAAGAATAAGTATCCGGTAGAATACTGAGAGGAGGGGGGGTGAATCAGTATACTGAAAAACTGATAATAAGTTCCCAAACTCAAACAAAGTAATCATATCTCAATCAAGATCAATAATCATAAGAATACTTGACATCAACCGGTTTAACTGTTGTGACAACTTTAATAGTAAACAACTTCAATCTTGTGAATATCAACAATGCTTAATCATAACTCAACGCATTCATCTCTTAATGATTCTACTTAGCATGCCTTATCAAAGATTAACCAAATCAACAAATAAGATCACAATCACAAAAGCATTCACCACTTGACACAAATGTTTATATGTGGAAAACCCAAATAGGTAAAAACCATGGTGAGATAAGACTCACAAGGAAAGCTATCTAAATTGTTTCAAAGTTCACCCTATTAGGAGCCAAAGCCTGTTAGAGGTTTACAATAAGTCTTGTTAAGAACTAATTCCAATTAGGAATCACCCTGTTAAGAGATTTACAAATATGCCTTGTCAGAAGCACAATACCCTGTTAGGAGTAACCTTGCTGGAGGATTTAAGAATCCAAACTAATGGACCACCTTGTTATAGGATTTAATGAGTAACCAATCTTGTTAGAGCTTACCCGGTTAAGGGATTTAACTTATGTTGTGATTGTTAGAAAACAACAATTTAGTTGATCTATCTAAATAGCACTACTCTTTCTTGATCAGATCCTTCTATAACCTTCAGTCTACCTTCACACAAAGTGCAGATCCATTCACCAGTTTGGCAACTATACACTCAATAGGTTTTCTATGAACCTTGCCAACAACGTTAACAAACAACTTCATTGACTTTAAATAGAAATCAATTAGGTTGGTAACACAGCAAAAACCTAATTCTCATCATCGAGATTACAAAACAAGCCGGTACAATCTTGACCATTAGAAATTATGACAATCTCTTCACATTCTTCAAGACAATTTCAATCGCTCCATGATCACCGCTCTATTGGACTTTGTAACTCATCACACGTTGTGCATTAGATGCAATCCACTTTGCTCCTTCCCTAGACAAGAACAAACGAGCCAAAACAATTTGAATATCTCCTTAATCAAATGATCACACGTGTCTCCATCATTACCGCTTATCAGATAACAAACTATCAAACTTGGTCGGTTAGGGTATAACAGCTGATAGGGTTTACCGGTTACATTACATAGAAAGGTTTAACCCTTTACACCAATTCAACTCACAAACTTAACATACAGGTTTACAACATCTTCCACAAATCTCTTCTTATCGGTTACTAGCCAATATCAAAAACAACAATATCAGCAATAACATGAATACCATTTACCGGTTCAATTGACATCAATGACAACATATCATTAATGCAATCTTGATGCAAAATACCAACAAACTCAAAATGCCAACAATTTTTCCTTCCAATAGTCTCAGTCTCCTTGTTCTTGTATGAAATTGTCCTTTGTGTTTAGCAAGCATTTCTAATAATTCTTTATGAGACAATTCAGGAAAGTATTGAACAAAAATTATATTTGTAATCTCTTGTTCTTAATCAATGATCAGCTTCCATTTATTTTCCAAAATTAAATTTAAAGAATCGGAAGTTTCCTTTTTAATTTCATGTGGTAACCGGTTATATTGACATAGGTAATTGATTACCTCTTGTACCACTTGTTTTTTCTGAATCTCATCAAATGAATCAAAATAATCCTTTACATCATTAAATTGTTTTCTTTTTAATGTTTTCAGAGTCCTCTCAAAATGACTCATTGGCTTGAAAGATGCAATGTCAATAGGAATATTTTGTTTGGGGATTTCCCCTACTGGTTTAGATTTCTTACCAATTACCTTCAACTTCTTCTTTTCTTCCTCGGAGTCTGTTTCCTCAGATTCTTCTTGTACGATAAGATGTTTGCCTCTCTTCCTAGTGGCAATTGGCTTCTTGGCATACACTTGAGGTTCTGGTTCCTTCTTGGATTGAATGCTCCTTGTTACTCTTGTACCGGTTGACACAGAAGCTACTTGATCATCTTTCTTTTTTTTCCCTTTCACATTGTTGGGCTACGCTTGTGCAATTATTTCTTGATATGTACCCAGTCTCTTCTTCTTTGTGTCCTTAGATGATGCCAAAAGGTTGTTGTCATAACCGATCAATAAGTCATAGTTGACTTCATAGCTCATTTTCTCCATCTCTTCTTCTCTCAGTTCTACAGCCTCCATTAAGCAGAAATTGGTGGTCACTGTGAAACAAGTGTCATTCTCAAAATGTTTGACCACTTCATCCAATAACCTCATTCTCATACTCTTCTTCTTTTGAAATTCATTAACATACCTATTCATAGCAATTAGAAATGTGTTCTTGACAACCTTTATACTATTCTTAATCTGGGCTGAAACGGGTGTATCTCTTGACCATTGGATATCACTAATACCAGGAATAAAATTCTGAAAATAGAAAAACAAACCGATCAAAAGTTTCCCAAACTTGAACTTTTGATTGTTATCCTTCTTGATTGATTCCAGATTCAACATTAGTTGACTTTGCATTGCCTCACACAGATCATAATCTTCATCTTCCTTTATCATCCGGTAGGCAGCATGCATGGCAGTCGATGACACACTATTCATTTGGCTAGAATGGAATATCCTGTAACCGATAACCATTGTAGCATATTTGGCTGCTTCATCTTCATTGTTACTAACAAACATAGCATGACCATCACAAGTGGTCTTTGTCAGTTCAATAACAATATTCTACAAAATTTTCCTCAACTTGGGAACTTCACCAGTTTGATAGAATCCGGTCACAGCATGAATAGCCTCCTTGCTGATAGTATGTGACATGTCTAAATACATGTTTCCTCCATGTACACAGATGAGGATAATCCTGATGTGATCTTCCTCAAATTCCTCAAGAAAGTAAACCGCATTGTGAAAACCTTTCTCATAAACCCTAATGTACTCGGGTTTAATCTTCATGCCCTTGTTGCACAAAGATTTCAACTAGGAATAGATTTCCAATAAGCCTAAATCTTCAATCTTGCAATCTATATAACTTGATAGATCACCTTTAATCAAAACTCCTTGGGGTACCTGCGATAATGCATTGTACGATTCTATCTTGTCTGGCCCCATTGACTCAATGGCTTCAACAGTGATAAAAAGACTCTTTGCCGGTGTCAATGATGATGCCATTCCAAATAAATTTGATTCAAGAGAGGAGATTGATCAAATAACTTGTTTCCTTTGTGTTGCTAGGGTTTCTAGTTGCTCTCTCGCTTGCACACTCGATTCACTTTTCTTGATTCAAATCTGATCCAACTTCTTAATCCATTGTTCAAAATATGTTCGCAATCTGTTGGGAATGCTCTATTTCACTCTGCAAGTGCTCACAAAATACTCTTCAAATGCAATAAGGTAAGAAATAACTTAGCAAAACTATTTTTTATTAACTTTACCCACTGCATTTATTGCACTACTGATAGGTTAAAAAAACTTAATTACCACTTAACATACTTTCCTTTACCGATAAGTATACTAACCAATTGATCGATTGATAGAAATGTCAAAATTCTCATATTCCAACTCAAAATGCAAAATTTACTTACCATACTTTCTTCAAGGGACCCGACAATGGATTTATCGATATGCTCCCCCTAAGCTTGTTGAGAAGCTCGGTTTGTTGGTGTGGGATTCTGCACGCTAGGTGAAGTATTATCATCCTCGGATGCTTTGTCATCACTTTTCTTCTTCTAGGTCCTATTCATCTTGGATCTGGTTTCTTCAATATCAACCTTTTGCTTTCCTTTCCGGTCTGTAGGATGATTCACTAGTTGGTTCTTCTTTGTTCTACAAAACTTGGCAATATGTCCTGGTTTATGACAATGATAGCAGGCCCTTCCAGATGCTCTCCAAGGTCTTGCATTGCCCCTTCTTGTTCTTCTTCTGTATTTCATAGTCACATGTGCAAAGTTATTGCAAATTGAATAAGTCACATTGACTCTCTTTTCCATCTCATAAGGACTAGACCAGTTAACATAGGGTCTTTGCCAATTTGTGTTCTTCCAGTCGATGATATTCCTTCTCCAATCACCAATAAGTCTTGGATTCATGTGAGGTGCAGGATTGTTTACTCCATATCTGCATTCAACTAATCTATGCCCATACATGTTGTATGTATAACAATAACCTTCAAATCTTCTACGCACATACCTCATATTAGGTCTATAACGAATATTAGCATTAGACCTACTTCTACAAACATTAGCAATATGTCCTGGTTTATGACAGTTAAAGCAAACAGGTTTGTAAGCTTTCTTGCTGGTAGGCTTATGAGCCTTAGGAGTATTTTTACCTTCATGCATGTCGCTCTTGGTACTGAAAGGTTCACCCTTCTCAAATGTATTGTATCCTAACCCAGATGTATCACATTTCATCCTTTGAGATTGGATATGTTCATCCAGCATAGAGGAACTCTTGTTGAATATATCAAGCTTCTCATTGGCCTCGACAATTTCCTTTGTAAGATCTTCATTTTGCTTCATAAGAGTCTCTCTAAGAGACATTGCTATTTCAAGATATGACTGTAATGCTTCTTTTTTTCTTTGTCCTCATGCCAATGTTCATACAAAGTTGCATTCTCCCGCTTGATCTTTCTCTTTGATCTGGTCTTCAAATGCCCTCCTAGCTTCAAGTTCTTGACTCATACAGATTGTAAGGGATTCAAGTTCTCTCCTTAATTTAAGTTTCTCACCATTCATTTTATCCACTTCCTAAGCCATTGCATCCATGTTAGCTTCATCTGATGAACTATTTTCAGATATTTCTTTTAGTTGATATGTCAGTTCTCTTCTCTTTGTTTGTGAATCCTTGTATTTCATCTTGAGCTCATCAAAGGCTTGTTCAATCTCTGAAATTTCTCTAGCCATCTCTCTATAGGTCATTCCTTCACCCATTTTTGCCTTAGGATTAGAGATCCCTTCCAAGCGGTTAAGCCTTAAGAAAGTTAGGCTCTAATACCAATTGATAAACTTATAAAGCACTGAGAGGGGGGGTGAATCAGTGAAAGCAAAAATGGTAACACTTTAATTGAAGACCGGTAAAAACATTTAACCAATTTACCAATGACTTTGCATATAATCCAAAGTGTTGTAAAAGAATTCACCACAAGCAAAACATTCACCATAACACAAAGATTTATACGTGGAAAACCAAATTGGGAAAAACCATGGTGAGATGGAACTCACAAGTTAACTATCTACATAAATATATAACTGACTAGTTAAGGTCTACAAATGCTCTGCTAGGAGGAGATCCTGTTAGAGATCTCAAGCCCTGTTACAAGCTATACCCGGTTAAAGGTAACCTCAGTGGAGGATTTAAATCCAAATTAATGAATCACCTTGTTACAGGATTTATACAATGAAGCTTGTTAGAGCTTACCCGATTAAGGGATTTTCCCAGTTGTAGTTGTTAGAGAACAATGGTGGGAATGATCTAAGAATAGCACCTTCTTCTGGTTTAGATCCTTTTCTGCACATACATTACTATATCACTGACATACTCTGCAACTCCTTCAACAAATTGCATCAACTCCAACTCATATCATAAATTGTATCTTCTATATCAAATATCTCATCACAATATCTTTTTATAGATATTAGATTTCATGTGGGCTCCTAAACCTTGACACAATTTCCTAGGTTCAATGAATCTGTACAATCTTCCTTAACACAACAAAAATTACCGCTAGAGTGTCGATCAGTGGTAACACATCATAATCGGTGATAACGCATCACACAAACTGGGAAACTGGTTAAGTGTTGACCGCTTCAAACTCATAGACCGATTTACTTGAATTCATACTGGATGATTGTCTCCACGCTCCTTCTTGACTTTATTTGTTGCATCTCAAAACCGGTAACTCTAGAACTGATCAAAACCGATTGACTTAACTACATATATCGATTTAGACATCTTCATACTGGTTAGAATTCTTCATACATATGATACCGGTGAGAAATACAATGACTCAATAGTATCGATTTATTTTAACTATGACAATCAAAAGAGATGTGCCATCAATGACAACACATGAAGTCCTCAAATACAAAAATCATCATCAAGCCAACAGGGTGAGAGGAAATGACCCAAATGGCAACAACTAAAGCCAAGCAATCTGAGCCACTATAAATAAACATGTTTGTGATGAAAGTTGCAAACGACGAGTGTTACATGTTGTAATAATGGCATCATGCTTCCCTTAGTACCTATATGGTGCGTAAAAATCTATAGAGCCTAACCTTTACAGGTTGGGAAGCCTCCTTTAACATAGTGGAAAATACCGTTGATTATGACCACTTGAATGGTACCCTTACTACTACCACTTTTTAACTAGAAGCTACCTAGTTCATCTCTGAATATTATTATCCTCTCAATGCAGGGAGGCAGAAGAATCTCTCCCAGAGACACTCACCATATGTCCCTCTTGAGCGTATGTGTGAACTCCCCTTTTGAGTGCTTATTGTTAGGCTCATATTGAGACTCCACTAGCTCTCACAAAGGCAAAAACACAGGCGTGGGGATGACAAGGTTGTGTGAGCTAACAGGGTACCAAGATGTGGGCTGAGAAATAATAATGAAGCCAATTTCCTTAGGATAGAATTGATTGGTGTGTCTTTCATGTTTTATACCCGTAAAAAATGGGCTTTCTTTAAGGCCTCAAAAATACACTTTATGTTGTCCTTTGAAACAAAGATAGGTTGTCTATTTAAAATATGGCTTCTATGTTTTTTAATCAAATTAGAATATCATTCATTGAATCTCAACAAAAATTTCAAACTCAAACTATAAATTGTCAAATTTACACATTTCACAACAAATTAGCTCTCTAGATCTAAACATTAGCTCTTCCAGTCCAAAAATTATCACTTTGGGTCTAAACATCAACATTATGAGTACTAACTTGAGAGCTCTATGTATTAACATCAGTGTTCCTAGTCCTAAGTTTAGAGTTCCTAGGCTTAAAAATAGTGTTCCTGATACTAAGTTTAGCTTTTTCAGTCTCAACATTGGCTTTCTTAGTCTAAACTCTAGCATTTTCAACTAGCAGAGTAGAGTTCTTGGTCTTAAAATCAGTGTTTTCAGTCATTATTTCAGCATTCCTGGTAAACCACATAAAAAACACAGAACAAAAACAACCCTTTTTCAAGCAGTTTAACATAGTTTTGGATCATTTTTCGAAACATTTCTCAATTTATCTTTGTCAAGATAAATTTGAAACCATGTCTTACAAGTATTCATCTCAAACAAGTTTAGAATCCAAACATCTCAGAGTGCACAATCAAATATCTTTGATAACTAATCTCTCAAACATAGTTTCTCATCAAGATTTATCATCCTTCATCACGAAACTACAACACTAGATCAAATTTAACCTAGTTATCTTAATATGATATATCTTTCCTATTAGACTTTATCAAATGATAGCAAAATTTTGCACTCCAAATCAGGATAAAAAACTTGCAAATTCTCAAAATATTTGCATGACCATTTCTAGTCATTTGAAAAAGAGGAAGCTTAGTCAGAAAGCAATCCTGAAAAGGAGAAAATTTCTTTACATAAACTGCAAGCTCTTATTAAAACATCGCACATTCCTACACCACTATCATGATTATCTACGTGGTCGTGGAAATGAGTTTGACAACGAACCTTTGAGAAACATGTGCCTTGGAACAAAGATCAGGACTATCTCAATATCTCAATAGAAGTTGTTGAATCAACTTGTCATATTTACCTCAACACCTAATCACTTATCGAGTCACAGTTTCAAAAATGAAAACCTTTCAAAACATTTAGATCATTTGTATGCCCGTGTTAACCAGGGTTCAGAAGAAAAAAACTCAAAAGAAAGGAAAGAAAAACACCTACAATGACAGAGGAGAATCATTTCTTTCATAGATTTTCACATGAAGAGGAAGAAGAGGAAATGAGTGATGAAATACTAAAGAAATACAACAAGACCCCAAATTTGAGAAATTTATGGAAAAGATGTTAGAAACCAAAAAGGAGAAATATTTCTTGATGCTAGCTAATTCAAGTGCTAAACTACCTCAAAAATTTGACATAATAAACTTAAGACAAAATGCAGAGTCAAGTGGTACCCGCAATACTACTGACCGACTTGAGGATACATTGAATCGCACTCATAATGAAACCAATGATACAACAAGAAACCGACACGAAACAATAAATAATGTTGACAATCCTCTTTTGACACTTATGCAACAAAGCAAACACTCCAACAAAAAATACAAGATATGCAAAGAGAAACTGTCAAAAGGTATTCATTCGAGGACATTTGTCTATACCCTTTTGATAGGAGTTTAAACATGGTGCCTTTTCTTCACAATTGTGAGATCCCTAAGTATGGTAAATATGATGGAAAAATGGATCCCCGAGACCATATCAGAGAATGCACCATGAGTATGGAATTTACACATAATGAAAAATATCTCATGTGTTTATTCCCAAGAAGCCTAAGTGGAAAATCTATGGAGTGGTTCTCAAAGCTACCACTAGGAATTAGATCATTTGAGGAACTGGTGAATAAATTCATTTCACAATACTCCTATAACATACAACATGAGATCAAACACATGTAATGGAAAAAAACATAAAAAAATGGCAATGAAGAGGGATGGTGGTGTTGTGTGCGATGGAGGCCGAGTGCGGGCTAGGGTATCACAGCCCTAGCGCGTAGGCAAAACTGTTGGCTGGTGCAGTGACGTGCGGGTGGAGACTACAAATGGGGGTCCTGCGGTGGGAAGGTTGGCGTCGGGGCTGCGGGGGAAGGTGGAGTGGTGGCTGCAGAAAGAGGGAGATAGGTGTTGCGGGGGGCAGGGGCTCAGGGTCCCTGCGAATCTGCAGCCTGTGCATGGGATTGAGTAGGGGAAGGCTCAAGCTTCGCGGGGGGGTGAGGGTGTGTGCTGCATGCAGGGTTTGGAGACTTTGACCAGCTCCCTTTGGAGGGTGAGCTCTTCAAGTGGTGAGAAGCTTGGATCTGGTGGTGAGGCCTCGAAGGCACCTCAGGTTTTGGAGGTTCGGGCTACGGAGGGTTTGAAATCTGCATCCCATAATTTAAAAACCTATGATAATAACCTTTTTGCCTCAGAGTCTAGGGTTGGAAACACCAGAGGTTCATGGATTTCGAAGATTAATGGCTGCCTGGAGAAGTGTAGTGAGAGACCCAAGGTGAGTATTCCTCCGGAGATGATAGCGGAAGATCTGGAGTATTTTTCCAAACATTCGTTATACTGCAAGTTTTTGGGGATGAGTGTCTCTCTGCAGTTTTTGGAAAACTGGGCCCAGAGAACTTGGGCTCTAGAAGGGGAGATGGAGATCATGTTACTGGTGAATAATTATTTCATGGTTACCTTCAATTGCATGGAGGATTGGAGTAGGGTTTTTGAAGGAGGGTCGTATTTTTACAATCAGGTGGGATTGTTTATCAAACCCTGGCATGCATGGTTCAACCCTTTGGAGGAACTCCCGAATAGGGTCCCAGTCTGGGTCCTCTTACCGTGACTTCCGGTGGAATATTGTTGAGAAGATGTGCTTTGGATGCTCACTTCAGTGCTTGGGAGGCCAATTGGAGCATCCTCGCAAACCCTAGGAAGAAGGGTAATAACCTTCGCTCGCATTTGTGTTGAGATTGATCTTAGTAAGCCTTTGCCAAATGCTATTGATATGTGTGTGGGTTCTTATTCTTGGGTGCAACAACTAGATTATGAGACTTTACCTTTCCGGTGTCGACTATGTCACAAGTACAGTCACTTGCAGTGCAAGTGCCCTAGGTATAAACCGATGGTGCAACAATCTCAACAGCTGAACCGTAACACAAATGGGGTTGATAAAGGAAAAACTTCTATGACTGGGGAAGCTGTGGGTACTGATGGTTTTGTCTCAATTAAGATAACAAACAGAAATTAGGGACAAAAGAAAACCCTACACATGAGACAGGAGGAGGTAAACCCTTGGTTGACTCCATTGGATCAGGGTGCTCCAAGGTTGGCAAATGATAGTGTATTTAGGGACTCGACCCAGGCTTTGGAAATTGTGGGGAGCCAGCAAATGGAGATGGATCAGCCAGGTGTAGCCCAATTGGGACCCATACCTAGTGCGGTAGTGGAGTTGGTTGGGGGGGAGGTTTCTCCTTCTACTCAAAAAATGGAACCTGTTGGGGCCAAAAGTAACAAGATGGGTATACACTTGGGTCTCCACCAGAAGGACATTAAGAAAGGATCATCGGAGAAGAGTTCTAAGGCTGGAAGAAAAAAGGACTTAGAGATGATCAAATTGATGGGGGAGAATTTGGTTGAGTCGGGGTCAATAAAGACTCTGGATTCGCACTTTTCCAATCCCCCTAAATGATTGTTTTATCATGGAATGTAAGGGGCTTGAACAGTGGTCCTAGGCAAAAAGTTGTTCGAGAGTTGATAAGGAGCCAAGCTCTTGATATCCTTTTTTTGCAGGAGACAAAAATTTCTGTGGAAAGTATGATGGATCTCGTGCCAAAGATTTGGGGGAGAAGTCAGTGTCAATGTATTGGTGTTGTGGGCTCCTCGAGAGGGGTGGCCTATCTCTAGAACCCTCTAAGGATTCATCCTGGCTGGTGGGTGGCTTCCAGATCTTCTTTATCTGGGGTTGTCACTAGTCTTGAGACTGGGGAATATATCTTGGTTACTAACATCTATACACCCATTGATCTTCAGAGCAAGCAGAATTTATGGGCCCATATCTCAGGTATGTGGAGGTTTACCCCTTTGCATCCTTGGATTATGGCGGGCAATTTCAATGCCATCCTTGAGTTGAGTGAGAAGAAGGGGGGTGTTATGCGGCTAGAACCTTGGTCTCTCCTTCTTCGAGATAATATAGCTTCGTTACATCTTGTTGACATTAAGCCTGGTAATGGTTTGTTCACCTAGAACGATAGGAGGTTAGGGGAGTATTGGATTGCGGAAAGGTTGGATCATTTTCTGGTTTCTAGTTTTTGGATTGGTGGGGAGTGGTCTACTAGCTCAGAGATTCTTGATTGGAGAGGATCTGATCATTGGCACATTAAGCTGGTTTCTTCTTCTACTTGGGCTGCTCGCTCTCCTTCTTTCAAATTCCAACTTATGTGGCTTCAAGATCCTACTTTGCAGACTCTTGTTGCAGATTGGTGGAGACAGCGGAGGCCGACCTTCGACACTGCTATGTATACTTTTACCAAGCAATTGCAATTTGTTAAGTTTTAGCTTAAAAAGTGGAACCGCCAAGGTTTCAAAAATATTTTCCATCCTAAAAAAGTTGCTCAGATTGAGTTAAATGCAATCACCAGTGACATCAAAGAGCATGGTCTGTCGGAAGCTCTGCTTAGGGAGGAAGACAGGGTTGTCAAGGCTCTAGAGGAATGGGAGCTTAGGGAGGAAATTTTCTGGAAACAGAGAGCTCGTATTGATTGGTTGCAAGAGGGTGATAAGAACACGACATTCTTCTTCAACTCGGTGAAAGCTAGAAGACATGGAAATGCCATTCCGGTTCTGGCTAATGAGAGAGGTGAGCAACTTTTATCTCTGCAAGAGATTTCTAGGGAGTCGCTACTTTACTTCTAGGCCCTCTTCAAGGAGGAGGCTCAGGGGGAACCGGTGGAGGAGAATCAAGTTCTTGATTGCATCCCCTCTCTAGTTACTAGGGAGATGAATGAGCAGCTTATGGGCCCCATTTCATTGGAGGAACTTGAGGATTGTTTTTCACATGAGAAAGGGAAAGGCCCCTAGTCCAGATGGGTTCCTGGTAGAATTCTTTCAAGAGTTCTGGGATATTATCAAATTGGATTTATGGGAAGTTGTTCAGGAGTCCCAGAGGAATAAGCAGATGCTTCAGGGATTGAATGCAACCTTCATCGCTCTCATCCCCAAGTGCGATGGGGTTGACAGGTTAGGTCAATTCTAACCCATCTCCCTCTGCAATTTGATTTACAAGATTATCTCTAAGCTAATAGCGGATAGGCTAAAAAAGTGTCTGGGGGACGTTATCTCTGAAGAGCAGAGTGGGTTTGTGGAAGGGTGCCAAATTTTGGATGGGGTGGTTATTGCTATGAAGACTATTCACTAAATGGCAAACTCCAAGGAAAAAGCTATGTTCATTAAGTTGGATATGGCTAAGGCTTACGATAGAGTTTGTCGGTCCTTCCTTCAGAAGATTCTCAGGGCATTTGGCTTTGCTGACGAATGGATCCAATGGGTAATGAGCTATGTGACGTCTACATCTTTCTCAATGCTAATCAATGGCGACCATACATTGCAGTTTGGGGTGCCTAGGGGTCTTCGCCAAGGGGACCCCCTATCGCCATACCTATTCATTCTTCTGGCTAAGGGCTTGGGGAGGTTGATTAAACATACTGTGCGTCAGGGATTTATTCAGGGATGGAGCTGGGGTAATGACTTGCAACTGCAGTCTCACTTGCAGTTTATGGATGACACGACCCTGATGGGTCTCACTTGAATCAGAGAGGCCACTAATCTGAGAAAGGTTTTGGATGTTTATCTTGCAGCTTCGAGCTAGATGATTAATAAGGATAAATCTTCTATCCTCTTTTTCAATACTCCGGGTCCTATTCAAAGGAGGATTGCTCTTATCTTGAGATTCCAAGTTGGCTCTTTGCCCTTGACTTATTTGGGTATTCCTATTTGTCCTGGTAACCCTCCTAAGGACTCCTAGCATGACATCTTGGATAAATTTCACACGAAGGTTGATCACTGGACTAATAGATGGTTATCCTTTGTTGGGAGGGTTTAGCTGATCCAGCCGGTGGTTCAGGCTCTTCCAAATTTTTGATGTATGCTTCAAGTGGTGCCTAAGTGGTTCTTGAAGGGATTGGACTCTCTAGGTAGGCCATTCTTATGGGCAGGTAGCCTCTCCTCCTCCAAATGGATTCTTGTCAATTAGGAGTTGGTGTGTAGCCCAAAGAAGTCAGAGGGGCTTGGGTTAAGGTAGTCTATCTTATTTGGGGAGGCTCTGGTAGCTAAATTATACTAGAGGTGGTGTGTGGAGCATGATCGTGGTTGGGCTAAGATTTTGGCCTACAAATATATGCACAGGATCCCGATGGAGGAAATTCCAAGATATCTGTTGGAGGGTAAAGGCTCAACAATTTGGAGTACTCTTAAGAAAGGGGCCTCCCTTATTAAGGAAGGTCTCTTTTGGATTTGCAGGAGGGGGAAGAGGTCCTATTCTGGAATGACTCTTGGGATGGTTACCCCCCATCCTAGATTAGTTTCCCAACCTTGGGACTCTTTGCTAAAGGTTCTTAGAGGCGGGTGGTCTAGGGTGAGTGACTTCAAGGTTGTGTATAGGTGTGGGTAGCCGGAGATGGAGCGGTGGAAGACCCCTAATGAGTGGCCAGTTGCTGGGATGGAGGAAGAGTGTACATAGTTGTATGGCATTTTGGCGAATAGACACTATAGCTCTCTCAAGGGTAGGGATGGTCTTGCTTGGATCCCCAATCCTAATGGCGTCTTTATTGTTTCCAGTAGATACCAGGTACTATTGAACCGGAGCCTTGAGGGAAGAGAGGTGCCTTGGTGGAAATAGGTGTGGAATGGTCTTTCTTGGCCAAAGTGTAATTGCTTCGCCTGGACTTTAGCCTTGAACAGATGCCTAACCTGGGACAATATCTGCAAGCGAGGATTTTTGGGGCCTTCCATTTGTGCCTTGTGCAGTAATGGGGAGGAAGACTCCCCTCACCTATTTTTCAGATGCCCCATCTCTATGCTTATCTGGCACTATTGGTGAGGGGTGTGGAAGCATCCTTGTGTTCATGTGGATTCACTGGTGGAATTTTGGAGCAGCTTGGGCAGACCTTCTATCTTCTCCTCCTTCCTCCAGACTATCTGGTTCATTGGGCCTATCTTTATTTTGTGGCAGATCTAGCTCGAAAGGAATAGGAGGATCTTCCGGGGGGTCAGACTGATGGTTTAGCAACTGTGGAATAAAATCATGGTTATGATCAGGGAGATGGTGGAAGCGAAATGTGAGGTGCATTTTCCTCTAAATAAAGATGAGGTGGATATTGTGACAAGGTTGGCACTGCAAGGTTTATCCCCTACCTTGACTTGTGTCAGGAGAGGTAGATGTTCTTTGAAGAAGGTTCAAAGGATCGGAAGATGGATTCCTCCCCAGGATGAGATTATCAAAATTAATATCGATGGTTCCTCTAGGGGTAACCCAGGCCCTGCTAGGATTGGTGGTGTGGGTAGGAATAGTATGGGGGAGGTGGTCCTCTTATTTTCAGTTCAAAGAGGGTGGCATTCTAATAATTTTATGGAGGGCTTTGCTATTCTCTATGCCTTGGAGTGTGCCTGGGAGTTGGGTTGTAGAAAGGTTATCTGTGAATCGGACTCTCAAGTTGTGGTGAACTTGTTGATAGAGCAGAAGGTGAGTGGCATGCATTGGCAGAGATTGTTCGTCAGATTATTCATATTAGCTTGGCTATGGATCAGGTATCTTTGATCCATATTCCTCGTGAGTGGAATAGGGATGCAGATTGTTTGGCCAAGTGGGCTTCGGAACATGGTAGTGACTGGAAAGTTGAAGGGTGGGATCATCTTTCCCCAGATTATTGTCAGGACTTGCAGAAGATTCTAGCTAAGGATGGGATGGGCATGAGATTGGATGATTTTAGCTTGGGTTTGTGGTTCTTTTCTAGGGCCTTAGAGCCTTGGGTCTCTATGTAATTCTTGTGTCTAATTTTCAATAAAAAATTTACCCCCTTTTTCCAAAAAAAAAAATACAACATGAGAACACCATGCTTGACTTGTGCAACATGAAACAAAAAAATGGAGAACCTTTTATGACTGTCTTACAAAGATGGAGACATTTGTTTGCCAGATATTCTTAACCTATGTCAAATAACAAAAAAATGGATATATTCATTGACAATCTCACAAGTGAAATGAGCTATAAGTTAAAATTATAATGTCCTCCCAATTTTAATAAAATGGTTGAAAATGGAATCAAGATAGAAGAGAATATGGTTAAATAGGGAGAATTAGAACTTTACAAACAAGGAAATAACTCTTTCAATAATAACAATAACAATAACAATTATAACAATGATAAACCCAAATTTTGGACTAGAAATAGAAACATTGTCAATGATGGAGTCATAGATGCAAATAATTCGCAACCAAAGCGGCCCATATTCAATCTCTCAAGTCGTGCACAAGTGGTCAACCAAGATAGCAACAAACCAAAACCATCTTTTCCTAACAAACATAGGAAATTTACCAACATTGGTGAACCATTACAATCGGCATTAAAGACACTTCTTGCAAACAAACTGATCATGTTGCCAAAAGAAAGAGACTTTGAACTGAAAATGAAACCATCATGGTGGAATGACAACCATTTTTGCAATTATCATTGAAATAAAGGACATCAAACAAATGATTGTCAAAGATACAAACATGTCATTCAAGACCTAACTGATAATGAGATCATAATAGTGGATGGACATAAGACAAATGAATCACACATGGCATTCAAAACTCCACTTCCAAACTATGATAAGGGTGAACCATCAAACACATGTGATGGAAAAGGGAAAGAAAAGGTTAACTACTCTCACGCATATGACAATGTGGTTAACATTATCATTGTTAAATAAAAAGCACAACTAGAGCCAACACATGTTATTACTAGAAGAAAAGCTAAGGTGAAATTACCAGTTCCCATAACCAATGCAACATCCACTTCCAGACAATATAAATTAGTAGATCAATTACAAAAAACCCCTACCCAAATATCAATACTAGAGTTGTTAAAATTTTCACCAACACATAAAGAGATTCTGGAAAAAGCTTTAGTAGAGACCACCATCTCTAAAGATCCGAATGTTGACCAATTCTAGGCTATGGTAGGACATCTAATAGTGCCTCATTGCTTATCCTTCATAGAAAATGATGACATGTCCTTACAACATCCTCATAATGCTTCACAACATATTGAAGTGCTTATCCAAAAAACGCATGTTAAATGTGTCCTCATAGATAGAGGAGTTGGCTTGAATATTTGTGTATTAAGTCTAGTATGAGCTTTAGGATTTTTTGAAGAAGCAGTAGATCCCAGGAAGAAAATCACCATAAAAGAATATTAGGATGAGGAGTGCTCTTCTAAAGGAATGGTGATATTACCTCTTAGAGTAGGACCGATGCAAAGCGACACAGTTTGTGTAGTATAAGACCTGAATTTATCCTACAACATACTCCTAGGAAGACTTTGGATTCATGATATGTAGACCAGTGTGTAATGTTCCCCTATGATGGACAAGAGATCACTATTTTAGCAAATTCAAATCCCTTTCAACATTGCAGTAATTTGAGACCACCTCAGGATGTAATAGTTCCCCATAACAAACAGTCTTTGTCTCCTAAAATATCACCTAAGGAAAACTCATTCACAACAACTTTGGCAAGTTTTAGGAAAAAGATACAACTGAACACCAATGAAATGGGAGAATATTCTCTATAAGATTCACCACTCTCTTCTTAGTCTTATGGTAAACCATCAATTTCACCACAACAACCTACAGAAAAACCTCTCAACATATTTGATGGAGCATTTGTTAAAGCAAGAACCCTATCTGGAGGAACGGAGGACAAAGATGTTTTACAATGGCTCTATAAGGATGATGAAGCTCAGCAAAAAATAAATAATGTCAATATACCCACAGATAATAATGGAAAAGGATTCTACATCCTATAGAGAATGGAATATTATGGAACAGGTCTTGTGGGTAAAGGAAAATAAGGAACTATAGAGCCCATACAACCTAAATCTCAAAATGTAAAGGACAAGTCAAGATTAGGTTTTGGTTAGTATACAACAAGAACAAAAGAAGTGACTTCCAATCAGCAAGGACAAAAATCTAATAGAAGGCCAAAAGACCTAGTGGCAAGACAAGAAGAAGTAACATCTAGTCTAGAAGAAAAAGAATATGAGAGAAGACAAGAAGAGCTTTCTATTAAGAGGGAAGAAGAAGAAGCTTGCAAATAGAAAGAAGAAGCAGAGGAAATATGACAAGAAGAACTCACTAAAAAGACAAAAGAAGCTACTCACAACCTTTATGAGAAAATCTTCAGATTGCAAGCTTCTAGTGAAACTAACTCTCATGAGTGGGAGTGGGACACATGCTCTGAAAAATATTCTAAGGAATCTTTCTCTATTAAGAATGTTGATGTCGATGTAATCCATTCGTGTGAGGGACAAACATTGGCTTACAAACCACTTGAAATGGAATCACAATTTATTGATTCTAACTTTGTCGAGGACAATCAGAGAGTAATCAATAGAGATTATTCTAAGGAGAGTGGCATCCTTAACTTGACCAAAATAATTGAAAACCTTGAAAATTCTGTTATGACCATTGAGGTCTTTGAAACTAACCAACCAAACGATCCTTTACAGTTCATTCACCCAAAACTTATTGACTGGGAAACCATGGACTCATGGAGATAGAGACCCTCTCGAATGATCATGCCATAGTTTTGTATCTCAATGTTGTCGAACCTAAAAACCCAAACGTGACATCCACCAGTGATTTTGTTAACGCATTTTCTAGTCAAGGGGGTATCAAATCTTTTAGTCGCAAAACTGAAATAAAAGAATCAAATATCGGGTCTAATGTTGAAAACCATTTAATAGCAACATTAGAGCAATCAAAAGTAAAAATAAAGGGCATATTTGATGGTGAAAACCTCCTTGAGGAGCCAGAAGATGGGAGATTCGCCACTCTACCTGAACATTTTCAAGACAGATATGCCATATTGATTGAGCCGACAAAGAAGTTAATATTGGCACCTCAAAGAATCCTAAGATCTTACATCTAGCAGCATCACCATCAGAGAAAGAGAGACAAGACTACAATGAGTTCTTCAAGAGGAGACAAATTAACTTTGCCTGGTCATATGCAGACATTCCAGGGTTATATCCAAAACTCATAATTCATCACCTAAACATTCTCTCCTGGAGCTAAACCTATCAAACAAAAACTAAGAAAGGTGCATCCTCACGTAGCTCTTCTCGTCAAAGAAGAATTGAAGAAGTTGTAGGACATAGGATTCATTAGAACATTCGCATATCCATATTAGGTATCCAATATTGTACCTATTTCCAAGCCAGACAAGAGTATCAGAGTGTGCACTAACTTTAGTGACCTAAATAAAGCATGTCCAAAAGATTATTTTCCACTACCAAGCATCGATATCATCATCGATCTAAAGCCGGACATGAGATGTTCTCTCTAATGGATGGATTTCCTGGGTATAACCAAATCAAAATAGCAGTACCCCAAGATCAGGAGAAAACAACTTTCACATGCCCCCAGAGTACCTTTTGTTGGAGTGTCATGCCATTTGAGCTGAAGAATGTAGGTGCTATGTATCAAAGAGATATGAAAACTATTTTCCATGATATGATGGAGGATTATGTAAATGACATACTAGAAAAATTGCACACACGAGAAGAATATATGGAATTCCTGGATAAGATATTTCTAAGGCTAGAAAAATACAAGTTGAGGCTAAATCCAAAAAAGTGTGCTTTTGGGGTCACATCGGGTAAACTTCTGGGATACATCATTTCAGCCTATGGAATAGAAGTGGATCCAGATAAGGTAAAGGCTATCATGGAAATGGAATCACCCAAGAACATCAGTCAACAATGTTCTCTCCAAGGAAGGTTGCAGTCTACACGAAGGCTCATAGCTCAACTGGTCGTCAAGTGTCATCCATTCACACACCTCCTGCACAAAAATGTTCCATTTAGGTGGGATGATAAATATGAACAAGCCTTTAACAAATTAAAAGAATATCTGGTAACTCCACTTGTCTTAGCATCACCAATCGAAGGAAATCCTTTGTTACTCTTCATTTCTAGCACAACAGTATCATTGGGAGCTCTTATAGCACATCAAGATTAAGAAGGAAAGGAGAGAGAAATATACTATATTAGCCAAACCCTAGTTGGCTGGGAACTTATCTACATATTAGTTGAGAATAAATTTTTAGCAATTGTGTTCGCATCTCAAAACCCGTGGCATTATATGCTTACTCATTTAGTTAAGTTGATAGCAAAAATAAGCCCTCTAAAATATCTTCTCAGCAAGGCAACCTTGACAAGTCGACTAGCAAAATGGGTCATGATCCTAAGTGAGTTTGATATTGAGTATGGTGATAGAAAGGCTATAAAAGGACACATGATTGTTGATCAACTAGTAGAAGCACCCCTTCCTGATGATACTCCATTGCATATTGAATTTCCTGATGTGGATGTTCTCACACTCAACAAGAAAACCTGGGAACTGTATTTTGATGCTTCCTACATATAGCATGGATTAGGTGTCGACATACTTTTCATAACACCTCAAGGGAATACAATCCCAAAATCATACAGATTGAGATTTCCATCTACCAACAATACAGTAGAGTACGATGCATTAGTAATTGGAATAAAAATGACTATTGAATGGAACAACAAAGAGCTACAGGTTTATGGAGATTCTCAATTAGTGATCAAATAGGTTAATGATGAATATCAAACCAAGGATGATAAACTCATGCCTTATAAGAAGTTGATTGACGACTTCAAAAAGCACTTTGCTGAGATCACTTTCACACAAATCCCAAGGAATGGAAACAAAGCTGCAGATGTCATGGCTACCATTGCATCTCTCTTGCAAACATAATAAAATCAAGAGGGTTACAAATTCCTGGTGGAAGAATTGTTTTACCTAGCTCATGACTCCCTTGATACTATTGAAATGTGGCAACTGATCAGCAAAGTACTGTACACTCGGCACATATCCTTGCCAGGGTCTGGGGTCAAGCTGAGCCTCGGGCAGGGGTTTGGGAGCAGCAGCCCCTGAGAAAAGCGGGGGTTCAGGGTGGGAGCCCCTGAGAAAAAAAAAATTGGGTATTTTTTTTGATGAAAACCGACATTGTAATAAAACCCTAAAAAGGCCAACATTGTTTTTGCCCTAAAAATGCATGTTATAAGCGGTTGGGATGCTTAAGGCATTGTAAGGTTGATGTACTATTTTTGCTGGATAATAAGAAAGATTGGACGGTTGTGTATGGTGGACGTAACCCATTCTAGGTGAACCACATTAAATCTTTGTGTTATCTGTGTCCTGTTTTATTTCTTTATCTTTTGTATTTAAATATGCATATAATTGTTAGTTCATATTTGCTTCGGATATACTTGAAACCCTAACAGATACCCAACTGGTTTGTCAAATATTCAAACCTGATTCCTCCTGCTATGGCCAACTTACATGTACCTAAAAGAAAATATTCTTCCTCCCAACCTCTCAAGAAACCAAAAGTAGAATTTTATCCGTCAATCTTCTTGTTATACTATAGTTGTTGATACCCTTTATAGATGCAGTTTGGATGGTACTCTCCTCAGGTGCCTCGAACATGACGAATTTGAGAAGGCTTTAAACAAAGTCCACAAAGATATTTGTGGCACTCATTCAAGTGGTCTCACGCTAGCTAAGAAACTCTTATGATTGGGCTATTATTGGCCAACTATGGAAAAGGATTCATTCACGTATGCCAAGAAATGCAAGCAATGCCAGATTCACAACAATCTCATACATGCAACAGCATAGGAGCTCCATCCTTTGGCAAGATCATGGCCTTTTTCTCAATGCAGTCTAGACCTAGTGGGTAAAATTCATCCTTATTCTTCTAACGAACATAAATTCATCTTGGTAGCAACATAATATTTTACCAAATGGATTGAGGCAATACCCCTAACAACAGTCACTAGGAAATAGATTTCCTCCTTTATTTTAAACTACATTATCTATCGCTAGGTATTTCCATCTCCATCATCACTAATAATGGAAGACCATTCAAGAATCAAGATGTCCAAGAGCATTTCATCAATCATAAACATTAGCCTTTCAAGAATCAGGATCTCCATCATGGATTTCATCAATCATAAACATAAGACCGTTAGTACATATAACATCATGCATTTCATCAATCATAAACATAAGACCATTAGTACATATAACATCATGACATCATGCATTTCATCATTTATAAGCATAAACATCATCATGAATAAGATCCATCATGCATTACATCCAATCGTTAATAAACCTCATAGGTTGCATCATCATAAATAGGATGCATAATACATCACATAATCACATAGAACATAAAGGCATACACCATGTAAATATTACATCATCATATAGAAAACGTGCATTCATCATATAGCAAGTAAATGTGTCATCATATAAGTAAGTGCATCCATAGCATCATGAAGCATATAGAACAAAATAGATCTTGACTGCATATCATATACTCAAAAAGAATTGATATCTAATGTACAATAATATCACAAAAATATCTAAGATACATCACAAGAATCATCAATGCCTCATCAAAAGGATGTATACATAAATAATAAATGTCCTATATCAGTATGTCCACCAGGATGCAGAGAAAAGCTCTGTCCAGAGGTGGTCAGTCTAGCAACACCTCCTGATGCACCTGAACTTGGGTCCTCTGTTGGGGGATCTCTCCAAAGTGGCCCTATCACTCCTCTACTCTCAAATTGACTCTGCCCTAGTCTCATACTACTCACCTTTGTGAAACTAGGAGCCCTTTGATCAGTAGGAAAAACTGTAAAATACAAAGTCTTGTAATACTCGGCCTCCCGAGTCGAGCGCTAAACCATCTTGAGGGCCCTCCTAGAACTAGTCCCTACTAATGCTATCACCTGCATCTCTACCTATCAACACCTATCCAAAGTGAAATCTCTGTCCACCATCAAAGTGGCAATCTACGCCTGCATCTGAGTCTATGTATGTGTCAACTGGTCATGTATCTGTGTAATCTGATCCTATAGATGTTGCACCTGGCTCTGTAGATCACTGATCTGAACTTGCTACTGCTGAGATGACATCCAGATGGTAGCCACAATGGTGCCTCTACTTGTTCATGTACCTACTCTACTTGTGGTGCCTCTACTTGTGATACTTGTTGTGGTTCTTGTTGCACTTGTAATACCTATCTTAACCTCCTTCATCTGACCACTCGGATCTCCTAGTCACTAGGAAACTCTTTGGATGATCTAGAGTTGCTAGCTCCCATTGCACCTACTGTCAAATTGTCAGACTCATCTCCCATACCTCCATCTCCACCATCTCCCATATCTCCATCACCGCCATCATCTCTATCACTGTCATCATCTCCACCACCACCTCCCTCATCTCCACCTGCACCTCCCCCATCTTTGTATCTCCTATGTCTGGAAGCCTGGTGTGGAGGTCTATCCCCCCCACCATCAAATCCTAGTTCTAGCTCATCAAAGTGAGACAATCATGGGAATGGATGTGTCAGAAAATATTGGGCATACTCAACTTTAGTACCTAAATCAATCACACCTGCTAGTTAGTCCCAATCATATCCTCATAGTGCCTCATACTTAGCTTAAGCAACATCGTATGAGATATTTAGCCCCCAAGAAACCACATCATGTCGTCATCGTGTGTAGATTGTTGTACCCTGTGGTAGCCCCTGTACTCTACCATACTGTCGCAACACCCGTGTAATGATGAATCACTCAATGATATATGGTATAGAGCCAAGCAGGTAATGAGAAGTAAAAATAAAGCTCATCTCAAGTGCATCCTTGACCCATGGCTCACAATCCATGTATGGTCGCCAGATAATTGTATCAAGATCATCAAGAGCTAGCTACCAATACTCAAGTTTAACTAGCTTTCGTTCAACAACTGCACCTGGATACCCATAAACATAAGGTCTACCTACATGAAGGTCCCTATCAGCTACAGGGCATGTAATGACCAAGTGCTCCTAGGCCCATACTTGTAGTAAAGTCACACCTACTGATAAAGCAATTGATCCTTGGTAAAACACTCTATGCAAATCATGGTACAAGTGAGCCAACATGCAGGATCCCCAAGAGAACCTTGTACCTTGTGTAACCAACTACTTAAGCAAGCAACCCCATCCAACTGATAGTCTCTTTGACTTGTGATCAAGACAAAGAAAGCCTCTGACGAACCCTACTAATATTGAAGGAAGAGGAGCATAACCTAGATTGAGCATCTCCTGCCAAGGGATCATATCTACAAATTTGATCATCGTGGAAAACTCTCTTCAGTACGACTTTCCCTCCCTAGTCGTATAGATCATAGTAGATGATGTGGCCAACAACATGTATCTACAGTATTCGGTAGACATCCTCCAACGTCACAGTCATCTCGTCGATTGGTAGGTGAAAAGTGATGTTCACTGTGTCATCTCTCAACCAACGCAGTCAATAAACCTCAGTTAATCGTATACTGGGGCATGTCAATCAAGGAAGATAATCCACATCTATCAATCAAATCAAGCTCTGCCTATGTCAAATGAGGTATCAGACTCCACATCTTCGGGAAGTGCTCCCGATACTAGAGAACACCTAGAGGCTCCTGTTATCATATCAAATCATTGTATCATTTTTCGATCTATCTATCTATCAATCATATCTATCAGTCTATCTTGCTCATGTGAGATTTCTATCAAATCTCAGTGAGCACTTATCATCGGCTCTCATTAATTATGAGGTTGTCATCTCACCTATCCTAACTGGCACATAAATTGAGATAATCGAAAACTCATTAACAATCTAATCAAACAAGAGAATCAAATCAAAATTTCATCATTCTCACATCAAACATCAACCAGGATAATCAAAAATCTGACATTTGACATCAAAACAACTTGCAATACCAAACCACATTATCACAAACATCACATTTTGGCTTTAAAATGCCCAAATCTCAAACACGCAAAATTGTGCTACTATAGCACTAAACATTGTCATCATTGTGCTAATATATGAAAGCACTAAACCTTCGAATGATAGTGCTAATAACTTTACACAACGCTAAATAAATTTAAATGCCATAGTCTAAACCAAAAATGCTAAAGTGTTAGCTGAGAATCCCTACTCATTGGTAGCACCAAAAATCAGACCAAAAGAGCTAAAATTTAACCCAAAAAAGCTAAGGTATACGGAAGCACTAAAAAATGACTAAATCTGCTAATTAATCGACCAATAGCACTAAATTGCTAACAGAAAACCCTAGGCGCTAGTAAAACTACCAAAAACACCAAATCGGTAAAAAATCAATGCTAAACAGCTAAAATTTATTTAAAACAACTAAAAAATGAAAAAAATGAAAAAGCTAGGGTTTTTAATTCTTTGGGAAGTGTACCAGAGGACCATAGGTTGGAGGACGCTAATTGTATCATCGAACTCACTCGAATCGATGCTTGCGATGTGGAATCACCATCTTGCCTCGAGAGCTCAAATTTTAAATCTCAAAAGGTGAAAATGAAAAATGAATGGTGAAAATGACTTTCACTTTTTAATTTAAAGAAGGTTAAAAAGGTGATTTAAGTGGGATGTTTTTATCCCATTTCTTTTTAAAAATCAATTCAATCACTTTAATCACAATTGCACAGCTGGGGAAAAACTTTAAAAATATTTTACTGGGAGATTAATCGGAAAATTTTAAAAATCTCTAAAAAATAAAAAATCATTAAACTTTCAAAAATTTCAAAAAAAATAAAAAAATTGCTAAAATTCCAAAAAATCAAAAAATTATCTGATTCATCTCCCGAGGGGCATCCTTGCATTGTTATCTATCAATTAGCATCTAGGGCATCATATCCGAAATGAAATCGGTATCAAATCAAGATTTTCTTTAAATCAATGCGTCCTCATGCATCGCTTCAAAAAGGGGCAAAATATATACACCTAAAAATGGTCTAGAGATAATTGATTAAATATGTAGTTATTTAATTAATATACCCTCCCTAATTGATTAAATACACAAGTGAATTAATTAATTACCCCCTTTGATTCTTCCACTTGTGATTAAATCTAAAGATTTATTCATATAGTTCATTCAATAATCCCCCTTTGATTAATTAATCTAAATTAATTAATCCCCCCTATCAAATTCAATTCTTTTAATCCCATGATTAAATAAAACAAATTAAATCAATTTGTTGAAGTTAATTATCCATTTTCCAATTTATTTGAATTCCTAAATTCAAATGAGCGCATGGCTCCTACCTTTAATCACCTCCTAGCCTAACCACCCCCTAACCTAACCCACTCCATTTAAAAATGGGTCTAAAAAACCCTATCCTTCCTAACTTGCACATTCTAACCTCTTTCTAACCCATTTGGAGTGTATACACCCCTTTGAGGACACATGGATCTTTGGCCACATGTCTTCTCCTCTTTGACACTTGCCCTCTCATGAGCAATTGGTTGAAGATTCTTGCCACTTGTCACCATAGAGATGATATGTGTCCCTCCATCCAACTTCCTCAATCCTATCCTTTGATATCTCCAGATCGAATCTTGAATGTCGATTCCTGCCACCTCAGCCTTGGCCTTGGAAATCTTATAAATGTACCTCCTATTTTGAGCATCAAAGGACCCTTGCATTCTAGCTTAATTGCATTGTTACTATAGTGAATTTGCATCTCTTGAACATTTAGCATGTTTAGTAATTAGAGCATTTTAGCATCGTTAGCATAGTTTGAGCATCATAATCATGATAATCTAGCTTACTTTGAGCATTTAGCACAATTAACATAGCTTAATTTGGTATCATTTCATAATATTGCAGCATATTAGAAGCATATAGCTACTCACACCTTGAGTTGTCACTTTGAGGATCATTGCTTGCTGCTAAGAGCCACCTATCAACCTTCAAGGTCCTTGAGGTTAGGGGAGGATGGAACCTTTCAGAGGAGGCTAAGAATTTGCATTTGTTTTAGTTTTCATTTGCTTCCTATTTTCATATTGTTTTATCTATGTGTTGTTTATTAATTGACACTATCTTTAACCACGCATTATCTATTTACTATCACAATTCACAAATAACATTAAATTAATCACAAATTACAATAAAAAGGAAAGGTTGGCACTCCTAATTCCTTTCCATTTGCAAGGTTGTAGTCTTGTAGAGGTAAATTTAGTAGTCTCATCAAATAATAGTCTCAAATCTCAAATAATTAGTCATAGCAATCACATCATGTAATTTCACAACAACGCCACTTTAAGGTGGGATTGTTTCCATAAAGTTGTGATATGAAATCCTTGTGTGATACAATAGAATGGTGACACTTGTCCCAATCAAGTATTTCACATGAGAACTAATCTAAACAATCGCATGTCATTTATGAAAACTTGTATAAATTACCTCATTGTTGGCTTACTATGGACTAAACATTTCATATTTAATACACTTCTATCATGTTTTATACCAATTTACCAAATCAAGGCAACTGAATTAATGCAGAATTTTTTTTTCTTGTTGATTACACTCATGTGAGCTTAATGCATTTTGAATTTAAATTCTTAGGGTTTCATTTGCCAAATAATGTAAAACTAGCTAGAGTTTCTTGGATGTATTTAGCAAAAAATTTAGTCATGAACACGTCCATTAGGATGACAAAATATTTGAGGCAAACCACCTTCCTTGTATTAATTTCATATGCACATCTGAAACATATTTTCAAAATTGGCATAGACTTGGTTATACAAGCAATTAAATGGGTCCTCAGAGAGGAGTTTATAGTTTTAGAAACCAGATTCATAGCTAACACGTACGTGTCCTCTCACTTTGTAGCATCGATACTCGACTTAAGTGAGGATAAGGATATTGTCTTACAATTAAGTGAGGAAATCATCAAAGAGGACTTTCTAGGTGGTATGGATGATGTAGTGGAGGCGGTCTAGCTTGGATTTGGGGTGCCTTTACCTCAAGATATAGAAATATATCTTGAGACCCAGGCTCCTATGCAGTGGTATAAATTCTTAGGAGGTTGTTGGAAAACTACCCTGGTTATGCATTGCAACAAAGTGTGTAAGGCATCTCAATTCTTGAAGGGGCTACTTGTGTTTAGTCTCATCAATAACATGTTGTAGATTGATGAAATCATTGTTCGAGTTGTCGTAGGACATATCTAAGATGTCTTCAGGTACTCTTTGTGTTGTTTTCTTACTAGCTTTTGGTCTCTTTGTTTGAATGATGGAATTTTGTTTATTTGTGTCATTTTTAAAATTTTGAATCCATTTACTTTGGATATTATCCTAGGGCTACTTGGTACTTTGTAAATTTCAACCAAACATAATGAAATACTACTCATTTCAATTACCATTTTGACATTTGAGCAATATAGTTATCATTCAAAAGAATATTTTTTGGCTATATGTCACTTGAATTATTTCATTTTTGAAGCCTTCCAATAAATAAATTTAAATAAAATGTTTAGTGTTTGAAACTCTCAAAACCTACCTTAATCTAATCTTTTAAATGCATGAACTTAAAGAAAAGTGTCATGTCCCCATTCAGACCTTTGAGAAGATGGGTAAGATATTGGCATACCATACAATGATGATAAAGGAAATCTCATTTAAAGAATGTGACTCCTTGGAAATTATGATAAGGTAAATCGACTCCTTATGCGAAAGAAAGATAGAGGTTGATATTTCCTAATACGATGGAGAAATAGATACGCAAAGGGATTGTCATGAATATTAAAATAAATTGGAGCTATGGTGTTGTGGGTATGAAGAACTATAAAGTAGTAATTATAACTAATCATGTAGTTACTAAGGGACATGATTATAACAAATACATATGTCTCTATCCTTCAAGGGACAGACCCGATGGAATGAATATATATACCACCATTTATTTCATTGAAGAGGGGACGAAACAGATTTGAACAAGAATTTCATCACCAGTCTAGGTGAATATAGAAGCAAGAGATATTACATAACCAATATCGAATATATACTTCAGAAATTTGAACCACATAGATAATTCCAACAAGGGCCAAGGTCATACTGACCGAACTGAAACTGTCTATGATATCTTTATTGTACATTAATTTATCTAAACCACAAGCAGGTAGCCATGTCATCTTCATAGTGTTATAAACTAGACATTGCAGGTTCCTCACTGTTGTAAGGAGATAGAAGTTCGGATTATCAATAGCAAGATCAATTCATACTAATACACTCAGTTGCACAAGATATTATAATTTTGAATTGTCCCAAAACATAGTAGTATAGAAAGGGGACATTACAGTGGTATCAGAGCATGATCCTTCCAACCTATGGAAAATAGTTCATGCAAACCTTTCAATGCAAAAGAGGTACATCATCCATGGCAAAACAACTAGCAATTGAACTTAGAACATTCATGGAGAAAACTAATGATATGTTTGAGAAGACCAATCAATTAATCCAACAAGATATTCAAACTATGAACAACAATAATCATGGGATACCTATCCCAAACTTAGGAAGAGACACTTATTCAAACCATTCAGAGAATGAACATTCAACCCAAAGCTCAGCCCTTAGGTAAATCATGCCTCCATTACTACCAAGAGAAGAACCTATTATGGAAGAAGAGGAGCCAACAACAAACAGTGTAGAGAAACGTGCACAGATGTATGCTAGATTATATCCTGAAGTGAAAAGACTTATTCCCATTAAGGAATACTTTGAGGTCAAGACCCAAGTTAATCCCAATAGAAGAAAAAGACGCACCGACAAAGATCTCAAGTCAAGGATAAGAAAAATGTCCTTGCCCTAATTCAATGGGTCAGGGAAATCAACCGCCCAATCATGGGTCTAGAAATTGGATACATATCTATCACTAAGTCCCATGACAGAGGAAAATGCCATCAAGTTCTCTACTCTTCACTTAGTCGAGACAACACATGATTGGTGGCATCATGGCCTCATCACCCAAGGGAATCAAAACATTACAACTTATGGTAAATTCACTCAAAATCTCATCAAAAGGTTTGATCAAAGGAACCCAGAGTGGTATTTCAAAGAATTAACACTAGTCACTCAGCAAGGGTTCATAGAGGACTGTGCCAATGAATTCCAAAACTTAGTAATCATGGTACCAGATCTCTCTCAAGGAAGGCTTACATATCTATTTGTGGAAGGACTCAAAGAGTCAATTAAAAAGATAGTAAACCCATTGGAACCCCAAAGTTTGGGTGAAGCTATACAAAGAGCCATAAAAGTTGAAGAGAACTACTCCAACGAGAAACCAAAATATATGTCCAAAGCCTATCCAAAGAACCCTCATAGAGATGAAGATTATAAGGAGAAAGGAAGACCATGCCACTTCTGCAAGGAAATATGGAGACCTGGACATAGGTACCAAACCAAAGATGTGTTGGCATTATAACAGACAAGGAAGATTGTTGGCATTTCAATAAGCATATTGAGAAGGTTGTTGATGATTATGGATATAACTGCTAAAGGATGTTTACTGTCTTAATATTATTATTTTGTCATTGATGTCAAGAAATTGATTTTCTAATTCAGTATGATGTTGCCATATCTTAAGACGTATGATTTGATGAGTATAAAGATGTCGGTAAAAGACACATAAAGAATGTGATGAATAAGGGGAGGAATAAGTTATTCAATGGGCAACTATTACCGAGTTAGACAATGATGAGATCATGATGTTTAGATTATTTTGATATCCTACATATGTTATTGATTGTAAGGTTAATTCTATACTATGTTACCGAGAAAAGAACCTAGTCGGTAAACCCTAAAGAACCTAGTCGGTAAACCCTAAGGTTATTGCTATCGGTTAATGAAGGCAGAATGTCTACCGAGTGAAGTTTAGTATTTACCAAGTTGCAACTGAGTAATAATAGAATGCATTGAATGAATAAAAGCATTATTTAATGAAGGAAGCCGATGAGCTGGTTATGATTAAATGTTTGGTATGTCGTGAATGAAGTTTGTTAAGAATCTATGGCAAAGGAAAATTGGCAGGAAGATCTACAGCTCAGATTGAACTGCAATACCCTAGCACAAGTTCCAAGAAATGTATGCAAGTTCCAAGGCGGGGTAAAACGTTTTCAGATCAAAGGATACATTGAACCTGGTCAAGTTTGAAGATCTGATGGCTATGATTGATCATGGGAAATGTGATCAAGGAGATTAAGCGGTTGGCAAGTTGTTTATAAGTAAGGAACTATTGATAAACAATGTATGCGAGCAAGTGTATGCACAAGGATGCTACATAGTGATTACCGAGCACAGAAGCTTGAAGACCTGTTTGAATAACATAGTATAGAGCCCAGTAGATGGACAAGATAAGTCCTATTGTATTGAGCAAATAAGAATCTGCTTTAGCATTTTTAGATGTGAAGTTGCAGATAGATTTTTATTACTGTTATTTTGTAAAGTGATAGAAAATCTCTTAACCGAGTGGACTTAACAGTCTTATTTGTAAAACCCTCTAGCAAGGTGACATTCTGATTGAGTGTTTGAAATCCTTTAACAAGGTCACTTCTAACAAGGTGAAGATCCTAATAGATCTAAGGGAAATCCCTTAACCGGGTCACATCTAGCAATGTGTTTGTAATCTTTAATAGGATTTTCTTTTAATCAAGCATACTCTAGAAGAGTATATTTCTTAGTGGGTCTGAAATCCCACAGTGGTTTTTCCCTATTTGGGTTTCCACGTTAAATCTAGTGTTATGAGTGTTATGATGTTTATATGCTTATGAGTTTACATGTTTAGCATTTTTGGTATATTACTGAAGTATATGTTACCGAGGTTGAATCTGTTGTTTTTATTGAAGGTTAAGTTTGTATCCCGGAACTATTAATGTAGGTTTATTTTATGATGCAAATTCTGATTTTACTTTAAACAGTTTTACTGATTTCGATCTAGGTGGAGATCCCAATGATGGGAAATCTACTTGTGGTTATTGTTTTTTTGTTGGTTCAGGAGCAATCTCTTGGAATAGTAAAAAGCAACAATCTACCTCTCTTGGATCCACTGAAGCTGAGTACAAAGGATGCACTAATGCTTCCAAATAAGTCTTGTGGCTTAGAAGACTACTTGAAGATTTGGGTCTACCTCAACACGAACCAACTCCATTGTATTGTGACAACCAAAGTGCCATTGCCTTGGCTAAAAATCCAGTTTTCCATGCAAGGACAAAACACATTTCTCTCCAACACCACTTTATTAGAGAACAAATTGAAGACAAGCAAGTTTCACTCCTCTATTGCAAGGGGGAAGACCAAGTTTCAGATATTTTGACCAAGCCACTTTGTAAAGAAAATTTCCAATTTCATTGTAAAAATCTTGGATTGCAACCCATTGAAGGGTTTGATGTAAACTCCCCAAGTAAAGCTTAAGGGGGGCTGTTAGAATATTTAATCTTTACTTAGCTTAGGTTTATTTGTATTTAGTTTAGGATATTCCTTTGGAATTTCTACATGTAATTTGTCCTCTAGTACATGTGTGAGGACAAGTCATTTCTTTTTATTTTCCTTTATTAAGGAATATTAGATTTCCTCCATAAGAGGATGTGGACACATGGCACACACATTTTATGAATGGTGGCATTCATAGATTTGGGAGTTACTTTGTAACTCCTCTCCTCATCTCTATTTAAGAGATGTCTCCTCTCTCATTTCTCCTTAATGACAATATTGTAAAGAGCTTCTCTCTCTCTCTCTCTCTCTCTCTCTCTCTCTCTCTCTCTCTCTCTCTCTCTCTCTCTCTCTCTCTCTCTCTCATTTTAGGCATTGCCTCATTCATAATATCACAAGGGATTTTTCTTTGTTTTTCCCCTTTCAAAAGTTCTTGTGCCTCCTTCTTCACATTTGGGTGATTGCTCCAAGGTTTTTGAATTTCTCTTGGTAACATTTACTTCATCAATAAACTTACCTGGATTTCATTTTTCTTTCCTTTCTCTTGTATTTCCTTTCAGAAATACAATTTGTTGTGTAGCACAGCTAAACAATACAGGATACCGAATAGAATTTCAGAAAGGAATTGTCAAAGTTCACAACAAGCATGGAAAGTTAGCTGCTACCCGGGACACAAACAAAAGGTAACACATTTCACCTTGACTCAACTTGGAACAAGTGTCTGTATGCAAAGATAGATGATACCTGGTTATGGTATAAAAGGTTTTGTCATGTAAATTTTGATAATCTGATCAAAATAAGCAAGAAGCACTGAGTAAGAGGTCTACCGAGTCTTGAAAAACCTGAGAATGCTATGTGCCAAGGATGCCAGATGGGTAAGATGACAAGATCAAGCTTTACAAGTAAGTCCTACACTTCTAAGGGAATTTTAGATCTTGTGCACATTGATCTTTGTGGTCCTATGAAAGTTCAAAGTTATTATGGTGATAAATATTTCATATTATTTATGGATGATTATTCAAGGATGATGTCAGTAATGTTTTTAAAAGAAAAATCATAAGCTTTTCAAATGTTTAAATGGTACAAGGCAAGAGTTGAAAATGAAACAGGAAGACAACTGAAATGTCTTAGATCAGATAGAGGAGGAGAGTTCACATCTGATGAGTTCAACTTATTCTGCAATGATCATGGTATAAAAAGACAAGTCTCTGCTCTGAGAACTGCACAAAAAAATGGGATAGCTGAGAGAAGAAACAGATCTATTGTGAATTGTGCCAGAACCCTGATGATTGAAAAGAAAGTGCCACAAACATTTTGGAGAGAAGCAATAAGCACAGCAATTTACACCCTGAACCGAGTACAACTAAAGAAAGGAACTTTGAAGACACCATATGAGATCTGGTTTGACAAGAAACCTAATGTAAGTTATTTTAAAATCTTTGGAAGTAGATGTTATATCCACAAAGATGATAGAAATGGCAAATTTGATCAGAAAAGTGAAGAAGGAACATTTCTTGGTTATTCTTCTAGAAGTAAAGCATTTAAATGTCTGATCAAATCATCTAACAAAATAGTAGAAAGTGCAAATGTGAAAATTGATGAATTTGCAAAAAGAAATGATGAAGGAAACTCCAAAGAACCAGAAGATTATGATGGATTTGTCTATGTTCAACTGACAAGTCTTACCGAGAGAACTGTTGAAGAAAATGAAGATAATGTCCAATTATCAAGTAATGAAGAAGACCATACAGAGCCTATCGAGCCTGTATTAGCCAAGTATGTCAGAAGACATCATGCATCAAATCAGATTATAGGAGATAAGGATGATCCAGTGATGACAAGGAACAAACTGAGACAGAACACATGTCTGATATCTGAATTTGAACCGAGGATAGTGAAAGAGGCATTTAACAGTGAAGATTGGATAAATGTTATGATAGAAGAGATTGATCAAATCAAGAAGAATGACACATGGACACTGGTCCCAAGACCGAAGGACAAAAATGTAATCGGTACAAAGTGGATTTTCAAAAACAAGCTGAATGAAAAAGGTGAGGTCATTCGAAATAAAGCAAGACTAGTTTGCAAAGGTTATGCTCAAGAAGAAGGAATTGATTATGGTGAGACTTTTGCACCTGTGGAAAGACTTGAAGGAGTAAGAACATTGTTGGCATATGTTGCTTACAAAAATTTCAAGGTATATCAAATGGATGTCAAATCTGCATTTCTGAATGGTATATTAGAAGAAGAAGTTTTTATTGAACAACCTGAAGGATTTGTTGAAGACAAGAATAAAGATCAGGTATGTAAATTGAACAAAGCTTTACATGGTCTGAAAAAAGTAGCTAGAGCATGGTATGAAAGATTGCACTCTTATTTAATCAAGATTGGTTTTATAAGAACAAGTGAAAACAGTAATATGTACATGAAGAATGATAAAAATGGAATACTGATCTCAGCCATATTTGTTGATGATATTATCTTTTGTGGAAATGACTCTCTATGCAAGAATTTTGGAAATGAAATGAGCAAATAATTTGAGATGTCATTAATCAGTGAGATAAAGTATTTTATAGGTTTACAGATATTGCAAATGAAAGATGAGATTTTCATTACTCAATCCAACTACATAAAGGAAATCTTGAAGAAATTTGGAATGGAGGATTCAAAACCAGTAAGTACTCCTATGACTACCAACTGTAAACTATCAAAGAATGATGAATCTGCATTTGTTGATGAGACACTTTACCGGTCCATGATTGGAAAGCTACAATATGTTGTTCACAGTAGGCCAGATATAGCACATGTTGTAGGTATAGTTGCAAGATTCTCTGTAGATCCTAAGGAAACACACATGATAGCAATCAAGAGAATTTTCAGATACTTGAAAGGCACTGAAGATTATGGCTTAGTATATCAGAAAAGAAATGACTTTGATTTAAAAGTTTATACTGATGCTAATTGGGCAGGCAATATTGATGACAGAAAAAGCACAAGTGGAGGAGCTTTCTTTTTAGGAGAAAGACTAGTGAGTTGGCTTAGCAAGAAACAAGGATGTGTTTCACAATCAACAGCAAAAGCTGAATATGTTGCTACAGCATTGAATTGTACCAACATAGCATGGATCAAACAACTATTGGAAGGTATAAATGAGAAAGTTACCGAGACAGTAACTATATTCTATGACAATACTAGTGCCATTAACATTTCAAAGAATCTTGTTATGCACTCTATGACAAAGCACGTCTCTATCAAATATCATTATCTTAGAGAAGAAGCTCAAGAGAAGAAAGTGGTGTTGGAGTATGTTAGCACAAAGGAACAAATAGCAGATATCTTTACCAATCCACTACCAAGGGACACTTTTGAGTATCTCAAAAGTAAGTTAGGGGTCCTACCCCTATCTTGCATTCATTGACCGAGTTCGGTGAAAGCATCAATTCGATGACTCTACAAATATCTTTTAAGAGTTGATGTTGATTTACACACTTTAGGATGTTTTCTAAAGATGTGTAGGAAACAATAATAGGGAATAGGAATTGAAGACAAAATGCTCTGACAAAAACTAAGTTGACACATAACAGCAGGAAATCACTTCATACAGGAAGAAATCATGTTTTAGTTCTTTACTTTTTGGCATTGTTGTCAAGGGGGGAGAAGACTGAAGAAAAGGGGAGAAGACTAATGTATGGGGGAGAAGACTGATGACAGGGGGAGAGCATTTCAGCATTTCAGAATCTCACAGCAATCCGAATCAATTAGGTCAAATCAATTGGTTTTGCCATCAATGCCAAAGGGGGAGATTGTTGGCATTATAACAGACAAGGAAGATTGTTGGCATTTCAATAAGGATATTGAGAAGGTTGTTGATGATTATCGATATAACTGCTAAAGGATGTTTACTGTCTTAATATTATTATTTTGTCATTGATGTCAAGAAATTGATTTTCTAATTCAATATGATGTTGCCATATCTTAAGAAGTATGATTTGATGAGTATAAAGATGTCAGTAAAAGACACAAAAAGAATGTGATGAATAAGAGGAGGAATAAGTTATTCAATGGGCAACTATTACTGAGTTAGACAATGATGAGATCATGATGTTTAGATTGTTTTGATATCCTACATATGTTATTGATTGTAAGGTTAATACTATACTATGTTACCGAGCAAAGAACCTAGTCGGTAAACCCTAAGGTTATTGCTATCGGTTAATGAAGGCAAAATGTCTACCGAGTGAAGTTTAGTATTTACCGAGTTGCAACCGAGTAATAACAGAATGCATTGAATGAATAAAAGCATTATTTAATGAAGGAAGCTGATGAGCTAGTTATGATTAAATGTTTCGTATGTCCTGAATGAAGTTTGTTAAGAATCTATGGCAAAGGAAAATCGGCAAGAAGATCTACAGCTCAGATTGAACCACAATACCCTAGCACAAGTTCCCAGAAATGTATGCAAGTTCCAAGGTGGGGTAAAACATTTTCAGATCGAAGGATACATTAAACCTGGTCAAGTTTGAAAATATGATGGCTATGATTGATCATGGAAAATATGATCAAGGAGATTAAGCAGTTGGCAAGTTGTTTATAAATAAGGAACTGTTGATAAACAATGTATGTGGGCAAGTATATGCATAGGGATGCTACATAGTGATTACCAAGCACAGAAGCTTGAAGACCTATTTGAATAACAGTATAGAGCCCAGCAGATGGACAAGATAAGTCCTATTGTATTGAGCAAATAAGAATCTGCTTTAGCATTTTTAGATGTGAAGTTGCAGATGGATTTTTATTACTGTTATTTTGCAAAGTGACAAAAAATCTCTTAACTGAGTGGACTTAATAGTCTTATTTGTAAAACCCTCTAGCAAGGTGACATTCTGATTGAGTGTTTGAAATCCTTTAACAAGGTCACTTCTAACAAGGTGAAGATCCTAACAGATCTGAGGGAAAACCCTTAACCAGGTCACATCTAGCAATGTGTTTGTAATCTTTAATAGGATTTTCTTTTAACCAAGCATACTCTAGAAGAGTATATTTCTTAGTGGGTCTGAAATCCCACAGTGGTTTTTCCCTATTTGGGTTTCCATGTTAAATCTAGTGTTATGAGTGTTATGATGTTTATATGTTTATGAGTTTGCATGTTTAGCATTTTTGGTATATTACTGAAGTATATGTTACCGAGGTTGAATCTGCTGTTTTTACTGAAGGTTAAGTTTGTATGATTCACCCCCCCCCCCCCCTCTCATCTTATTTGCGTGGCATCTATACTAAACATTTAGTATCAGAACTATCAAGATGGCCTAGAACAAAGAGAAGACCTAAGGAGGAAGAATCTATGTTTCAAATGCAAAGAACCCTGGAGGCATGACCATCAATGCAAAAGGGGTCAAATACATCAAATAGAAGAAAAACAAGAGATTAAAAAATTCAAGGAAAAACAAAATTTTCTTGAACGTGAATGAATACTATTCTACACAGGTTAATATTATTGTAATTAAAGTAGCATCAATGTAAAAAAGTAGATATCATTAATGAAATTGCCTAAAGAGATTTAATAATGCATATAGATATAGAATAATCAGGATGAATGACTTGTGAAAGGGTCCATCCTAAAACATATAGATCCCTAAGGAGTTAAGAAATTTGGTTCCAATCAACCAAAAGAGGGAAATGAGAATGGTGGTCAAGATAGGGAGGGCCGCCAAGTGGATTAAGAAGGTTGTAGAGAACAACCTCTCTTAGGCTTGGTGTAGAAATGGCTCCGATAGGCTCTCCCTCCCTCACAAAAAGAGGATGAAAATGGCACAGACGCTAACCTGAGCCGCTAAGAAAAGCAAGTAATTCTCTTAGGCTTGGTGTAGGAATGGCTCAAGGGAAGTCCACATTCCTTCCAAGCATAAATAAATTTAGAGGAATTATGGCACAAAGAAGGCAGTTCCTCTCAAGATTAGGTAAACTGGCTCAAGGAAGCTAGTCTCCCTGAAGTGGACAAAAAGGCTCAAGGAAGCCAATCCCTCTCAAGTTGGGCAGTGGCTCAAAGAAGCTAGTCCCAGCTCACAAGTTGGACAGAGATGGCTCAAGGAAGCCATTCTTTCTCAAGTTAGAAAGAAATGGCTCAAGGAAGCCAGTCCATCTCAAGTTTGGGTAAAGGGCTCAAGGAAGCTAGTCCCTCCAAGTTGCAATAGAAACTAAGTAGTAATTTTTCTAACATTTATCATTACTTTGGTTTATATGATTTAATACTACTAATCTAAGTGCGGGTTCATCAAAGAAAGAAGACAAGAAATAATTGCTTGAGGATAAGCAAATTCAAGAGGGGAGACTGTCATGTCCCCATTTAGACCTTTGAGAAGATGGGTAAGACATTGGCATACCATACAATGACGATAAAGGAAATCTCATTTAAAGAATGGGACTCCTTGGAAATTATGATAAGGTAAATCGACTCCTTATGTAGAAGAAAGATAGAGGTTGATATTTCCTAATACGATGGAGAAATAAATACGCAAAGGGATTGTCGTAAATAGTAAAATAAATTGAAGCTATGGTGATGTGGGTATGAAGAACTATAAATTAGTGATTATAACTAATCACGAAATTACTAAGGGACATGATTATAAGAAATAGATACATCTATATCCTCCAAGGGACACACCCAATGGAATGAATATATACCACCATTCATTTTATTGAAGAGGGGACATAATAGATTTGAACAAGAATTCCATCACCAGTCCAGGCAAATATAGAAGCAAGAGAGATTAGAGAAACAATATCGAATATATACTTCAGGCATTCAAACTACAAAGATAATTCCAGCAAGGGCCAAGGTCATACTGACCGAACTGAAACTGCCTACGATATCTATACTATACATTAATTTATCTAAACCATAAGGCGTGGAGTTTGGATTATCAATAGCAAGATCAATTCTTACCTATATATATATATATATATACACGTATACTTATACTTATACTTATACTTGTCCATATTGATTTGATATTAATACACTCAGTTGCACAAGATATTATAATTTTGAATTGTCCCAAAACATAGTAGTATAGAAAGGGGACATTACAAAAACATTGGTCTGTTTCATTTCTAAAGCTTTTAAAACACATAATTATAATCATACATATTTTCATTTATTTTTGGAGTGTTTGAACACATATATTAAATCAAAAATATAGACAAAAAATAACAATAAACATATTGGTTTCTGTTGTAAAGGATTTCAAATGCATAAACACTAGAAATGAAAATTTGCCAAGTAAATTAATTATTATCATTTAGCATTTGATATTTTTGCCAATAAAATTATTATAGTTTTGTATATTTATATAATTTTCCAATAAATTTATTTTATTTGTTTCATATCAAAGTGTAATTCACTGATGAAAAAAACTATTTTAATTTTAAACATGCATGATTTGCCACAAAATTTATTAGACTTATTTGAAGATGAGAAAAAATTTCAACAATAATATTTTATATTTTTAAAGGAAGATAAATATTCACCAACATTTTCTACTAATTTTGGTCAATTATATATATAGTTCAAAACATATACATCATATCCATTCTGAAGATGTAATCAGATTGGTGTCCTACAATCACTATCTAAAGTATCACTTTTTACATGTATTTCAAAAATGGCCATAGCCCTATGTCAGATCACTTGGCTTTACATCATGTACAATATATAAGAGGTTTTGTACAGCAAAATTGCCTCTTGTGTTAGTATACATATAACAAAAATAACACCGGTCAATGAGCACCTAATACATTCTCCCCAGTCCTAGGAGAAGGATCATTTGCATCTTCAATCTTGAGTCTCTACATATACTGTGTCAATGCATCAATCTCCTTTAGGTGTAACATATCGATTTGTTTATTGAAGTATCGAATAGACTAGATATCCACCTTGCAAATCTGAAGAACAACCTCACAGACCGGAATCATGAACCTATCTTTAGACATCTCCAAAATAGCAGAAACCTGAGACATAATGTAAAAGTGTGTGAGTTTACTATTAAACCCAATAATCCTCCTCTTGTTTTGAAATACCTCTCCATTTCTTTCTTTCTAGAGAAACCACGGGATTTCACAAGACAAAACAAACCAGAACTGGTTCAACCTAAGATCAAAAGACTCCACAAACCCAGCACGGATTTCACTCCAAGAAGGACCAGGCCGATGGTTCCAGACAATAGGAGATCCAAGGAAGATGGGCCACACACCACGAGAAAAATCACATTCAAAAAAAAAATGCTCAAAAGACTCCTGGACATTACACACTCCATACCTAATAGGTTTAGGACCCACAACAGATAAAAAAGAACCAACAGCAAACCTTTTCAGAAGTAGAAGCCATCTAAAACAAGATTTCTTAGGATCAATGGGGGAGTGCCAAAAAAAATCAAAAAGAAATTGCCACCTGGACTTAGGCCAGTCAAGACCCCAACATTGATTGACTCAAGTGAAGATAGAGTAATCATCCTTTAACATCATGTAGATATCCTTAGTAGAAATGTCCAAAAAGGAAGAGCCATCCAGCCATTTTAGTTGTTTCAAAAAAGAATCAGTATCCAAAATCTTGCCAGGAAAAAAACAACCAATAGCTTTAACAATAAGAGAATATGTTTTCTTTTGTGAGGGAGGAATCCCATATTTAGAGTTGATCTCAGTCCAAGACCCTAGCCGGTTGTCAAACAGTACATTACTAATTAGAGAAATACCTTTTTCATTCCAAATTTTAGCAAAGGAACTTTGAGTCAGAGCAAGAGGTTTATTATTTAAGTTCACCCCCCACCAGATAGATTTGTCCATAAAAGCATATGAAGGAGAATTACCTGTAGCATCCTTAGAAGGGAGTAAACTCCTTACCTATGACCATGCCTTCCATAGTGAAGAAAATACATTAGAACCAAACACCTTCATGTTATAATCCCCCAAAACAATATGACATAAAGGGATATTCTTCCATTTTTTGCCTTCTTTAATAACCGACCTTTCAATATTGTTTCTAATCAGTACCTTCCATGGTTAATTACCATTTAGAGCTTTGACAATCCATTTAGAGGCTAGGGCAATGCCATGGGCCCTAATGTCTTTGATACCCAATACACCCATAATCCTTGGTCTGCAACCCCAATTCCAATTCACACAATGTCTCTTATTATGACCCATCCCATCAGACCATAGAAAGTCCCTCGTGATCTTCTCAAGCTTGTTGGTTTGATAGTTAGAAAACAACCATGCAGAGGAATAGTAGATATGATGAGAGGAAAGAACCTTTTGAACAATTTGCACTCTTCCAGCCAAGGAGAGAAGGTGAGTCTACCATTTTAAATGCTTCCTCTCAATTTTAGAATATAACCAAAGCCACATATCTTGAATAGAAGGGTTAATAGCAAAAGGAATACCAAGATATCTAACAATAGAATTCAGTCCAGCCCACTGCCAACCTTTGCAAGAGACCCAACTTGGAGGAACATTAGACCAACCAAGAACTGTAGATTTGTGCAGAGCTACCTTTGCTCCAGAAGCCAAGCAGAAAAATTGCAATCTATTCATAGCATTATCAAAGTTTTCCTCATTCAAAACTAAAAATAAAGCAGTTTCATCAGCAAATTGGGCATTCATCAGATCTTCATAATTAGGTGAGGTTAGCCCTTCGATAGAAGGACCGAGTGCAAGAGTTCTTAGAATGTAGAAAAGTGCATTAGCAGCAATGACAAACAAGGTCGGGGCAATGGGGCAACGTTGCCTGATAGACCATCTTAGGGGAATAGGTTCAGAGAATTCACCATTAACCTCAACAATTGTGGAAGAGTCCTCAAAGAGAATATCAATCCATCTACAGAAATAGGAAGGAAATCCAAAAGCTTGCAACATTCCTCTAATGAAGGGCCACTCGATTTTGTCTAATGCTTTCTCAGAGTCCAGAAGAATCATTGCAACATTCTACTTGTCAATTTTATCATAATGCATTGCCTCCCAACTAGTAATCAAATTTTCCAGGATATATCTACCTTTAATGAATCCAGTCTGAGTGGCAGAGATGAAGTTGTTCAATAACCCAACAATCCTTCTTGCTAATACTTTTGCAACAATCTTGTAGGAGATATTCAGTAGAGTAATAGGTCTCCAGTTTTTAACCAAAGTCTTATCTCCACCTTTAGGTATCAATTTGATGACACCTCTATTGATGTTTTCTCCAAGAGATCCCTGATTAAATACATCTTCATACAGGGCAAACAGTTCCAAGCTTATCCACTCTGAGTGCATCTTATAGAATTTAGCAGGTAACCCATCTAACCCTGGGGACTTACCATTGGCCAGTGAACTGATAGCAACTTTAATCTCCTCAAGTGAGATATTTTGGCCCAGACCCTTGACCTCCTCACAAGAAATTTTCTTAGGGATTAACATCAAGCACTTCTCAAGAGCCTCTTGATTCATAACACCATGTTCAGAAGAAAAAATCCCACTGTAAAAACTGAAGAAAGCCTCCTTAATGGACATCGGATCATTAGTGAGAGTGTTGTTGACTTGAATATCTTCAATAAATTCCCTTCTATTATTGGCTAATAATATTGAAGAAGTAATTGGTTCCCTTGTCACCGCCTTTAATCCAATTCATTTTAGCTCTTACCTTCTGGCCTTGGATCTTGAACTGTTGAAGTTTCCTTAAGAGATTTTTGACCGAAGATAGCTCTCTCTCTAGGGTCAGGTCATGCCCCTTACTCTGAAGCTCCTTCTCAATACAATTGAGCCTATTCTATAGATAAGACTCCTCCCTAGACCTGTCCATAGCATATTTCTTACCAATGATCTGGAACATTTTCCTCCAAGTAACAATGAGAGCCTCCCATTGCTCCCTAGGTCTGAGATCAGGAATACAAAACTTGGTCAAATGGGAGACCATCTTAATAGCATCACCACTATCCTTATCTTTAAGAAAAGAAACATTAAGTTTAAAACCATTCTCCCTTTTAGGCCAGATCACAGAGGAGGGATCAAGGTCCATATTTACAATGATAGAGATAGGAGAATGATCTGAAATACTAGCTGGAGAAACACAAATAGGGATCTGACCCCTCTATGAGGAAAAATAAAAAAGTGAAGCATCTGCATAGCATCTATCCAATATATAGTACATTCTTTGCTTACCACTTTGATTATTACACCATGTGAACCAAATACCAGAAAAGGGGCCTTTTTTTCTCTCCAACGGATCTACCAGATTCAATCTCCTCTTGAACTTAGCCCAAAAGAAGTGTTCATTACCCTTCCAAAAATGCTTACTTCCACCACTTTTGTCCTCACCATGCTCTATCATGTTAAAATCACCCACAAAACTCCAATGGGCATTTGGGAGACTGGTTGTCAACCAATCCCAAAAAATGGCTCTATCTCTATAATCATTAGCAGTATATATATATTGCAAATACCAAAGACACGGTCCTTCTCTTTGAAAGTGACCCACAGAGGCCTTTGGTAAGGAGAAACACCATTAGCAATGATCTTATCTTCCCACTTAGGACCAACCAAAATGGCAGTACCACCTTTACCCCTATCATGATTGGAGTGGAACCCTATGGATTGACCCCACAAAATTTCAACATAGTATAGGCATGGAACCCTACCAATTTGATTTCTTGGAGGAAGATAATGTCTTTTTCCTTGATATTGTTACACCATTTCCTAACCACATATTTTCTATCAGACATCTCCAAGCCCCTAACATTCCAACTATGAATGTGCATCATCATAAATTTATTTAGTGGAGGGTTTTTTATTCTTGTACAATCTATTAAAATATTTTGGCACTTCATTACCTTTTTTACTATTATCATTAGAGAGATTGTATGTCTGTTGTTTTCCTTTTCTTCCTAACAACCTCTATAAACTAGTGAGAATTGTTGATAGCCATACCATCAACACCAAAGGGCACAATATGCTTATCAGAAGATGCATCCACCATGGAATTCATGATACCAGGTAAGGAGTTACTTATATTCAACTTAGAGGGGACTTGGAAGGCATTCCTTATTAAACCATCTTTCTCCTTAATACTTGCAAGAGCAAGTTGTTGTGCATTCATTTTTGGGGGAGGGGAGAGATTATCAACCGTAACTTGATCACAATTAGAAAGATTAGCATGTACTGAGTGACACCCGACGAGGATGTTGGAAGGAGAAACCATGTCAATGGCTTGGACAACCTCGTACTCATCCTCAAACAGAGGATTGGAGAGGCTAACAAATTTGTTACCATTGCTATCATCAGTCAGGTAATCAAGACCTAAATTGACCTTCTCAATGCCAATATCAGATGTGTTATCCACTAGTAAATTATTACCTTCTTTAGTTTTATTAACAGATTTATGCACTGTACTAGGATCACTTCTCAACTTGCCTTTAGAAGTAATATTAAAATTAGCACTATGAGAATTTTTCAGAGAAGGGCAATCTTTCCTCATATGCCCATTAATTTTGCAGAAAAAAACAAGCCCCCAAATTGCCCAACATGGACATTTCCCAAGCAAAGCTCTCATCTTCAAAATCAAGAGAGATAATGTCAAGAAAGACAATCTTAGGATCAAGCACTACAAGAGCCCTATCATTCAGGTGAGGGAGAGTGGTTCTTGATTCCTCAACTTGCAGAAACCGAGCCCAACAGTTTTAGAATCTGAGGAATGAATGGCCAAAATTCAGGCTGAAGGTTCTTAATTTCAACCCAATTAGGGGAGGAACGGGCAATAACCTGCTCGACATTCCCTTTAGGGGACCAAGGAAATTCCCTAAACAAAGAGTGCTCCACATTCCAAAAAAAATTCTTCAAAACCCTATCTTGCATATTATGGGATTTCAAGAAAACCAAAAATAATTCCTTTTGAATCATTCTGCAAAAATTAACATGAATACCTAACTTCCTACCCCAGATATTGGCAATCCAATCATCAAAAAAATTTCACGAGGGCAAAGACTCTCTATCCATATAGACAAAGAAAATTGCAATATTTCTTAAATGTGACTACTCAGATCTAATGGCTTTAATTATATCTTCATTTGGAGACAAGGAAAGGGTCTTCAACCCGAGAGGACAAGACTTACCATTTCCTCCCCATCCGAGGTCGTCGGTCGTGCTGCCACCAATAGTTCTGAGTCTATCTCCATCGGTTGAGGGCCCTCCCTGACCAATATTTGTATCCATGTTCTCCTACCTGCAAAATGTTTCATCAAAAATAGGAGGGTAAACCGTGGCCGATTGCTCCGAGACCACTGCTTTGTATGAGAGCTTTTCATGCTTTCCCATCTACAGATTAACAATCTCATTCTCCAAAATCCCACTATTATTAATGATATGCTCCTCATCATTCTTGCAACTAGTCTCGCCATCATTGATGCTACCCATCCACCTTCACACGAGCGACCTCAAGGAAGGGTCACGGTCACCTAAGCCCAAGAGCAACTGTCAAAAATCATGTAGAGAAAAAAAGAACACAGAAGCAAAGGAATGAAGGGAAAGAAACACAAACAATGCAACCACCGAACAAAATAATCAAACACCAAGGAGGCGACACAAGCAAGACATCAATCACACACAAAGATGATGCAGGACACCAAGGGAAACACACGAGCGCCAGCAAGCTAGGTCTGAAAACCAAGGGTGAATAGAAAACCTTCCTAGAATTATACCAGTTGCAGAGCGCCCCCCGAAGGTAGTTATCTTTAATATATATATATATATATATATATATATATATATATATATATATATATATATATATATATATATATATATGGTCAATTTCAAAATATTTGCCAACCAACTAAAGACTTTAGCTCTTCTTCTTCGAAAATAAACAAATTTCTCTCTACTATAATCATTAATGAACGAAACAAAATACACAAATCTAAAAATTGAAGTAACATTTATTGGACTAAAGACATCATAATGTACAAGATCCAACAACCCATAAGACATCAAAACTTGAATAAAATTAAACATGATTTTGCTTACCATATATGTAGTATTTACAAAAGTCAAACAAAATATTACTAGCATTAAACCCCTCAACCAATCATTTATATTTTAGGGTTCTAAGTCCATTCATGGATGTGACCAAGTCTTTCATGTTGTAACATTTTCTTCTCCATTTGAAGTTTCATCTCCAAAGCATTGACACCTTTGGGTGCCCAAAAAGCATGATTGTCAAATATAGAAGCAACATATGTCTTCAAAGCTCTATCTAACGATGAGGATGAAGAATCCAAATCTCCCTTCTTCGGTTCCACAAAAAGTTATTGCACTAAACTAATTGATGCATCCAAGTTATATAGAGTGTCAATCCAAACACTTTTAGCAAGCACTATAGCTACTGTTGTCATCTTTCACACTCTTTTAAGAAAATAACTTACACATCCACATCATTTAATTTACTTATATAAAGTAGGTTTTATGCCAAACTCGAGATATGCAAAACACCATCAATCCCCTTCACTTTGCCATCAAGGAATCTAATTTTGACTCTTCCACAACCAACAATATTCATATGAGAATCATCACCAAGATACACTTTCTCACCATCATATTCTTCATATTTAGTGAACTAACATGTATGAGAGGTCATGTGAAAATATGCACCTAAGTCTATCAATCACGGATTTTCAAATACATGAGTTGTCAATGCTACAACAAATGATTCACTATCATCCTAAAAAATTTATCCAAATGTAAATTCGAGGTTTTATTCTTTTTATCCTCACATTCCTTACAAAAATGACTACTAGTTTTGTTGCAATTTCGACATTTTGTCTTGGACTTTCTAAGAGACTTGAGATCTCCCTGAGGATTTGGATGTAGACTTCTTGTCCTTCCTCTTGCCTTTTTCTTTTAATCTACCATAAACAACAAGGGCCTCCTTACCCAACCTAGAAGTTTTTTGATTGCATCTCTTCAAAGAGTAACAATACAACCACCTCATCCACCTCAAACTTGGTGATGGTATTCCAAATAGCCATTACAAGATGGTAAACATAATAGAAGCATGCAATGATCCTCCTTTATCCCTTCACCAACACAACCCCCTTGAGTAACTGTTATGCTTGAAGAATTCAAGTGATTGACTATGGATCCTACATCTTCAATCTTTAGAGAATACATTTTCTTTCTTAGGAATATCATGTTTACAAAGAAAAAAGCCTCATAAACATCTCCAACATTTTTCCATTAATCTTTTGTAGTTTTCTCTTCATGGACATTTGGGTCAGACCACAATAATGAGTCCCACTTTTTGGTCAAATTAGCACAGTGAAATTAGTATTTTTCACCAAATCTTCATTTTCTGACACCTATAACAACTAAACCATTAAGAACTCAAAGATGATGCAAACTAATGATTTGTGAGTTTTTTGTGTAAATTCTAATTTTTATTTTTTTTTAAATAGAAATAAATTGTGAATCTTTTCACTTAACTTTAATAGCTTCTTTTTATAATAAGCAAAATTTAAAAGTCACCAGATAGATCCGATAATTTAACAAAAGCCAAAGGCCCTTTTAATTGATCTCCATTTGGCAAAAGAGTTTCATATTGATCAATTGTTTATAGAATGAGATTCACGGATCATAATTAACGCTCTATTATACAAGCAAGTATCGAACTGGAGATTAAAATACAATGAGATTCACAAATCATAATTAATGCTCTATTATACAAGCAAGTATCGAACTGGAGATTAAAAGACATGATATCAGAGGCATGGGAAATTTTATCCTCTGTTCAAAATTACCAAATTTCCCAATGTTTCAGAGAAGAAAATAAATTGGTCGATTTCCTAGCCAATACATTAACAAATCTTCCTAGTGGTTCACAAACATTTTCACATGAAGACTTCCTCAACTCCACTGAGTATGTGAATGAGGTGGAACAATAAATCTCCTCATCAGAACATGGTTTTTCTCTAACTATTGGTGCTTTTGCAGGTCTAGTCTTACTCCCATTCCAAATTCTTTTTGTACTTCTTCAGCTAGTTCAAGTCTATTACCCATGCTCCATCCCTTCCTTGGCTTGGCTTTGAGGACTCTAGGTGCATCTTGTTGGAATTAAAGTTCTTAAAAATATATTGGCGACAATTTCCTTTCAGCATGTTATATGTCCACGTGGCTCCAGACAACCTGTCTAAATAATTGATGAAGAAGAGGTTTACTGTCCAGTCAGCTTGAATCATCTCTTGTTAGCTCCACTGTAATTTTTTATGCTACAGCCTTTTCAATGCTATATACGTGGTGGTCGACTAGATGTTTTTAATTACAATGACATCTTCAAATCATCATTACATATCCTATTTGTTACTTCGAGATCAACTCACACTACACATAATCTCAGCTTAGGATTTCTTACGACTGCATTAATTATCCCAACGTGTGCTAATTTAATGCTAAGCAGGTGGTTTATAATGTCACACATCTCAATTTGTGCAATAACCTTTCTTTCCAATATTTGTGTTCTCATTTCTTACTTTCTCTGTGTGAAATGGTTTAAATCACATACATTAAGCTTACATTTTTAGGCTTAAATGTGTTAAACATTCAGAATTGATTGACATTTTTCAGGCTTAATATATTGCTTAAGGTGTGTGGTTACACTAATAATACATTTCTAGACTTAAAAATGTTAAGCACTTGAAATTGACTAACATTCTCTAAGCTTAATATGTTGTTTAATGTATGTGATTTAAAACTGACCCCGTGAACCATCCAACTTGTATACATTTCCATCATTCTTACCAATGATTGCTCTTATTTATTTCACCTTCCCTTTCTCTTTAACGATCATTTTGCCTTTTTATTGCTTTTCTTTGCTCTTACCCTCCCTTCTCTTCATCAACCATATAACTTCAGAGTGAAAATGCCAGTTAGGAAACGGGAATACCCCATTTTTGGCCCTTACAATCATGATCACATGACCGGTATCTTGATCCTGAAATGTAAATTTGTAGAGGATGCAATTAGGGAATTAACTGGCAACCATATTCTACATGCATTATCTCCCCGGCTTCACAAGTTCTCTCAATTTTCATGTTCAATTGCATTGATTTGGTCTAATATTATGGACAAATAGTCCATATTGCCACTGAATTCATACATGATGAATATATAGCTTTCTAGTGCTTGGGCGATGCTCTTAGTAGTTATAACTTCTTTGTAGGTGATGTTGAGGTTGTGACCTTTCCAAGAGGAAGCTTCTTGTAGAAAACTCTACCATGGCCTTCAAATTTGCTTTGGAGGTGTAAAACGAGAATATTCTTGGTCGAACTGTATTTGCTCTGTCAGATCTCCTAGGGCCTAATAAGGTATCAGTAATCCAGGACAAATTTTGCACCCTCGATCTCTTGCTTAACCATTCCATGGTGGAGCATATTCCTAAGATGAGAGTATTCTGCATCAAATGCTAGACAGTTGTGTGCCCTCACTACTCTACAGATAAAGTTGATTCTTTGAGTGACACTCAAACTGCCTGGGTGAAGGAATAAAAAATAAAAGAAAATCTTTTGGATTGAGCATAAATGTATCTCTATTCTGTTTTGTGCCCCATAACTCAATGTATTTTGTTGTAACTTCTTCGGTGGTTGCTCCTTTTTGGGTCGGTCATTTTCTATCATATCCTCCTAAAATTCTAGTTGTATAGCAATTTCAGATAGTTTGGTCAAGCTTGGCTTCTATGTATAGTCTATAGTTTCTAAGTTTAGTTGGATTGTTATAGTTTGGTTGAGCATTGCTCCCGTGATCCTCCCCTCTTATAAATTGTAATAGTTATATTTTGGTTTGAGGGATGAACATTTTCCCCTCCCTGAAGTGATTTAGTAGCAGTATTTTGGGTTCCTTGAGGGATGGTATAATTCCTCATTTTCATACCATCCCTCAGTTTCTAAAAGAGATCAAAATAATGTAATTATTTTATATATATTAATACTAAATTGTTCAGGATTATGGCCTTTTCTTCAAAAAAAATTAAAAAGTCGTGTCATAATACATAACTTTTTTAATATAAAGGATAAATTTTTTATTTTTAAAATATAGATTTTTCACACCAATATCTAGTGCGTGTATTTTTTTTCATTATCTTGTATTGCATAAATTTTAAATTAATTTTTGAAGTTAGAGTAATTATAATTTGGACAAAGGTACACGTTGTATCACATAATTTTTCGTATACATTTGAATTAACTTCTTTTTTGTTTAAATGAGAACATCAATACTTAGGGAACCTTTACTTTTTATTAATAAATTCTCTATTTTCCTATTTTTCTACATCTTTGAAACGAAGACCTTAATGTTTGAAAGACCTACATTCAAAAAAATAAAAAATAAATATAATAATCAAATTAAATATATATACAATTATACAGCTTGGTAAGCTTATAATGTGGGTTACATCTTTATAAAACATAACTTCTAAATAAATTCAGTTGATCCCCCAAAAGGTAAAGCAAAAGTGATTTTTTGTTAGTTTGTTAATAAGTGTACAAGAAACTCCATTGTAGGAATGATTTAAGAATAGAGGGGTTTTAATTTAACCCTCTTTAATTAAAATCCTTTAAATGGAACCTCTCAAGGCTTAAATCATTATATTTTCTAAAAAACATGTCATTTTGAGAAAATTATCAAGATGTCCCAAAAGTGGGACACACTATTATGGTAGCACCCATTTCATAATATGGAGGCTGCTAAGTAGAGCCTTATAAGACCCCTAAATTTTTTATCCATCATATCTCAATCATCTTGGGTCATGTTGATTGGTTCTAATCTAAATATCACAACCCATAGATCTTGATCTACAAGCATATCTTTCACTTTTTATTTCTACTATTTGAAGTTGCTGCCATTAACATTCTCCATTTTGAATCTACTAATTTAACTTGTCATCTTCCTACAACACGATTTAGAAAATCCTTTACCAAATCTCCCACTCAAATAGTGATCAATATAAAAATCCCGCTACCCAACAATGGGACCAAATTTGGCCAAGCTCTAATACCAATTGGAAGGAAGCAAAGGTGCGAAAAACACTTCCAACATTAATCTAAGGGTGGGAGATAATGCAATTTTCATACACATATTTATTAGTTATAGTTAGAGAAACACATTCAAATAATATACCTGAAATATTACCACCGTAATGCACAGATATGCGTGGGGAAAACCCTTTCAAGAGAAAGAAAGAAAAGAAAAAAAAGCCACACTCAAAAAATATAGTACTTTTGTATTATCATTAGACAAAGTAAATACAATATAATATCAGCATTAAGCTTCTTCACAAGAGTCTTTAACAATCAATCCTCGATTTTGGATCAACTTTGACATTACTTGCAAAAAAAAAAAAAATCTAAATTATGAAGATCACACCAATGTATGGATTTTACAATATACATAGAGTGAGCCCAAGATGGGCATCCAAATCCATGTAGCATGAAATAAGTGGTTGTAATAATTTCCTTGGCATGCACAATACCAACAAACAGGCAACCTATTTGCATGTAAAGCATTGTCTTACACCTATAATAGAATATGCTAAATCCAAAACCCTCTGCAAGCATAAAATTCCTCAATGTGAATGCAACACCCTTGTATGCATGGTGCCCACATCTAGAAATGGGTTGTTGTCATAGATTCTATCATAAGATGCTCTTACAACATCATAAACCGTCATATGTTAGTTTGTCATAAGATTTTGTCATAGCCTATCATAAAATGTCATAACATGACACATTGCAACAACATAAGTGTGGTACGCCAAGTGTGATGTCTATATCCACATGTGCAACTTGCATGTCATTACACTCATCTTCCACATAAGATGACACCTCATCAATAGGTCTTCATTTAAATGACATAACATTAGAAAGTAATAAAATAAATTAATGTCTAAACTTACAAAGATTGAGACACCTTAATTTCAAAAAAAAGGACTTTAATAATAATTTTAAAATAACTATATATATTACATATAGTAATAATTTTAAAATAACTATATATCTATCCAGATATAAAATATTAAATAAAAATATGTTAAACTCATATATATTGAAACACACTTAATCTTGTTTTGAGTTATTTCTAGCTGGAATTTAATTTTGTACAAACAATTAACCTTCAAAAGGCAGCTTGATGTCATAAAGTAATTATTATTTTAGAGGAGAATCAAATTATGCCCATAGTAGATTGATTACTATAATATAAATGTGCAAGGAATGAATTATATATAGAAACACACAATACAAGGAATGAATTATACTAAAGGGAAGCCAACTTGGTGGTGGACCTTTTGGCCAATTGTGTTGCGATGAGCTAGGGGGACTTTCATGTTGAATCAGACCCAATGTGTTGGTCTGGTCTCCGAGCAATTATAAAAAATGAGTTTGTATGTGGTGTATTCTCCAGCGACTGATGAGATTAGGTATCCCTTCATAAGCTCATACTGATTTGGAGTTTTGTTTCTCCTTGGTTTTTCTCTGATTGTGGGAGTCTATTTTTTGGGTTTGGATCATAGTATGTTGGCACTTTTAGGTCCATTGGATCCTCTAGAAGTCAGTGTCTGGGTTTTTAGTACTAGGTACTGATTTGATCGATGGCGGCACTCCTTGCTTATTTGGAGCCTATGGTTATTTGTGATTGGGCTTTGAAGTGGATTTAAATAGAGGAAGAAGTCGCTTACAGGGACGTGGCTATTCTATTCCAAAATCTTCAATTTGTACATTGTGTTGTTGACAACATAAAAAATCATGGTCGTTCTTTTCAAAATTAATGATCTATAACGATCAATAATTTGCATGTTATTGACTTTGTATAGCGGTTTTGAAACCAAAAATAGCTGCAGGCTGCTTACAGGTCGCACATGAGAAAAGATGACCCCTTGACCCAATAAATACATAATTCAAGTCATTAAGTTGTTGCATCCAATTAAACATAACCCAGCAAAGTCTTCACTCTTGCTATAAAAAAAATCAGCAGTATAAGTAAATTATTCCCGATGGCAAAATCATCACGAGGGAATTTCTAAATAACGAAATAAACTTACAAATAACAATGGCATCCAATTAAATTTAAATTCAACTTTAAAACATAACTTAAACGAGCAGCCTTCGGAAACTAAAAAAAACATCATAACACTTAACACTTGACTACTATAAGGATGAGCAATGAAGGAAGTTGGAGCAGCAAATATCTTACGCTTAGCCCATGCTATCACTCGTGGGCTCTCCCCAAAATTACAGATGAACTTCATAAACAACACATATAGACTCTTAACTGAACATTACTTTGACTCCCATGACAAATAAACAAATACACATAGTTGGAATAATCAGCTTAAAAATCAAATAACCATTGTTGATTGCCTAACTACATAAATTAGATTCATGACATACTCAGGCAATTCGAGAAGGAGAACAATTTGAATTTCAACAATAATCTAAGAAAATTCACATTTTCTTAAACACCATATCGCTGCCTAGCCATCGAATTGGGAAGTTGCTTGTTCAAAATAGTATATATGGTGGTGTTGTGCAACAACATCCACCACGATATTGGTGGTGTTGTGCACACACCAAATAATCTGATATAAATTATTAACAGAATGCACTTCATTTCTTTTCTATTCTATAGCAGTTGTATTTAAAATCACAAAGACAATAAAAAAAATCAACAGGAAGAATCCTCTCTACTCCTTTCCTTCAGACAAAGCCAAACACGAAGAATACACATCAACATTTAAATCTGAGAAGAATTCAAAGGAAAACTTGAGGCCAACCCTTTCCTATGTTATGGAAGAGAACCTCTGATGGAGAGCTACCCACTACCTCCAGCAACAACACAAACCCACTTCCAGAACAAAACTCCAAACCACAACTTGCAAAGCAAAAATCCCCAAATTTTCCTAGTGCCCGCATAAAAATGAGTGTCAAAGCCCCAAAATAGGATTCACGACAAGCATAAAAAAAAAAGCCAAAGAAAACAATGAAACCCTAGCCTTCAAATCCACCAATGAAAATATCTAAAATATTTTCCCTCTTCAACTATGGCATATAATAAACTTTTATATATATATATATATATATATATATATATTTCATTATCAAAATAATCAAAACATTATTAAAACATTATAATATAATGAGTACGGTAATTATTTATTACTTACCTTTATTATTTCTATTATTTCTAATTTCTCAAAATATCACTATTAATAAAATCATCTAAATAATCAACCCATGATAATTAAATAAAGATTAAATTTCAACATTAGATGAATAAAATAATTAAAATAAACAAATAAATAATTAAATAAAGGTTAAAATCGTCAATAAATAAATAAAATCAATAAGGCAAAATAATTCAATAATTCAATAAATCGAATCGCTAAAGACGTTAATTATTAAATAAAATCCCAATTAAACATTAATTTAAATTTAATTGCTAGAATAATTAAATAATCAAAAATTGTTAAATCGTAATAAATTAAAATAACGCTACTACTAAAAGAAATCATAAATAATAATTAAATAATTACTAACTCACAATAAATCATTTATCCCCAATAATTAAATAAATTAAACACTCAAACCATTCTAAATCCATAAATTGCGATTAAATAATTAATCTACTATATAAATCACAATTTAAACAAATTCAATAAGCTAAATAATCAAACTCACCATGCCACATACTCACAAATCACGACGACTGACTTGACGTGGCAAAATTTGCCAAGACTGACAACAAGTACTCAACGACAACCTAGACCTAGAGTGTGGATAGGGAACCAGTGACACCTCCGAACCACATATTTGTCATCGGGAAGAGACACACTCACACTTGTAAAGCCAAGAGAGCTCGCACTCGATTGCCCGGGATGAATGAATGTCTTAGTACCTGCAACCCTGCAACCACAATGAAGATACATGTGCATATACATATATATAAATACATACAAGACAAGCAAGTGGAGGGACGTTGCAACGGCACATCCCGCTCGCAACGAGTGATGTGGCATTGATCCCCCCACAAAGACAGTCAAACAGTATCCATACAGTGAACATGTAAATCATGAAACATCGCATCATAAGTAAATCAAACTAGGGTTAGTATATCCGTTCCAAAATGAGGCATGATCCATAAAATCTATCAAAGTACATGATAACCAAAATACCATTACTAACCATCTAGAAATCATAACTAGTCATGAGCACAGTCAATAACATCAATAGTATAAGATCATGTAATGTTTATCATCAAAATCATCGATTGAGAACGTAATAATCATAAACAATATCCATGCATCTCATAAATCAAATCATATCCATCGCACAAAATAAAGGTCAATTCAAGTCGATCCAAAATGAAACAAGAGTTTGCTCAAGAGTGGGCACTACATCGCAGTTCATGTGCTTTTCCATTTTGGTGTGCAATGTAGGTGCATTGAGGAATCTCGTGATAAATAGATTGGGATGCTTATTTGTTTGTCAGAGGAGCTTGTGAGAGATGCAATGATTAATGTGGTTGGTCCAAATGTTTGGGCTCATGGGCATTCCCACGATGTATTCGTCTATGAGTGCTTCTCTACTGTTGTTTAGATTTTACATGATAGGCTATGGTGGGTCCATTTTGACCGTCATATGGTGACCTTAGGCAACCTGGAAGAGATTATGGCAGAGATAGACAAGGTCGTGATGCTTCCTTCTATGGATTTTTTGGCTAGTATTTTTTTGTGCTAGTGAGGTCAATCAAGATGGGGCAATGAAGAAGGAATTTTAGATCTTTAGGAAAGGCATTGACAATAATAGTTTGGAAGCTTTCCAGACATTCCAAAGTAGTAATGGAGATTCGTTCTCTCTTGTACATATAGATAGGTTGTTTGAAGTGGATGAAGTGTTTTATCTTGCACAGATATTTGTAATCTCGTTTTTGGAAGTAATAGAGGGAGCTACCCCTACATTAGCACTTTAAAAAATCAATTATATTATTTTCTATCCTTAAGTTGTGACATAGGGTCCACTCCCATATAAAATAATGATAAAAAAAAATAAAAAAATAAACCCTCTAATAGGGTGGAATAGATGGTTTCTAGTTGGGGATTTATTACATAAAATGTGTCAATTTGAGCCAAATCAAGATTGTCATTGTTGCCACAAACAATAACATATCTTATGCTATGCTAATAGTAAGTTGAAAAAACTTGCAGCCACCAAAAAACAAATTACCAACTAACCCATATGATTGTGATGGTGGGATTAAATTTATGAATACTTACCCTTCCTGGCCAATCTTAGTGTCATTTGAAGAGAAGGCTTAATTTGCTTTCTCTTAACTTTTATTCAATTTTGGTTAGAAAGAGGCAATGTCTCTGAGATTTATTTTATTGTCTCATTTGAATTGGCTACAAAATCCCCATTATCAACATTCATAGGAAGAATTGGGGCCCAAAAGCATCTATAATATTATCTAGGAATGAATTATACGAACAACACACAAACAAAACTTTATGGTTGAAGAAAATCATATGACAAATAATCTCACAAAATATCTTTATGTCTTGACTAAGAAAGCAATAAAACAAGGGTGTTGGCCCTTTGAACAACAGCCTATAGGGGGCAAAAGAAAGGCAACAAAACAATGGATAACCCAAAACAAAACAAGGTCGAATGGGCCAAAATAGCAAACTAGAAGTTCATTGTAGAAGCCTACCAAACCAGCAACAACTAGAAACCCAACTCAAGAGTGGGGAGACACACCCTAAAATAGAGGGGTTAGGGGAGGGAGGACTTCCCCTTCCACCTATGACAAACAACAGTCGAATCAATACTACTATCAGAGACATCAAAAGAAAAATCAAGTGAGGATGTCCACGCAAGGTTTCTATCTGCAACAACAACAGGCTGCTACAAAACAACATTCAAAGCAGATTCACCAATAGCAACACGATGTTGCAAAATAAGAGTAGCAAGAGTAGGAGCCTCAGGGACAAAGGAGGCCACATTAGTAGTAGCAAGGGGGTCAGCAAAAGCTTCAATAGCAGTAAGAAGCACAACTTCATCTTGGTAGGAGGAGTCATTAGAATCTGCAACATTGACAGTCAAGTGATCAGTAGTAGCGTCCCTTCCACCAAGTAGCAACACCTCTATGACGCGCGCACGCGAGAGAGAGAGACAGAGAGAGAGAGAGAGAGAGATTCAAAGGTAAGTGACCTTTTGAGAAGCATCTTTGACAGCGAAAGAGGAGGGCCTCATAATCCAACTATTAAGTCCATGCCCTATCTCACACCATAAGAACCACCTCCCCAAGGAGAGGCGAAGAGATGTCAATATCGATCAAAATGCGAGCAAAGGTAGAATGACTCATGAAAGACATGGATGTTCGGTGTGGAGCTTGATCAGTCTCCAAGTGGGAGATTGTTGAAATGTGGCGATTGATCAGAAAAGTACTGTACACTCAGCACATTTCCTCACCAGGGTTCGGGGCTAGGCCGGGCCCCTGGCAGGGGTTCAGGGGCGGGAGCCCCCGAGAAAAAAATTTTGGTGGGTATTTTTTTGTTGATGAAAATTGACATTGTAATAAAACCCTAAAAAGGCCGACTTTGATTGTTGCCCTAAAAACGCATGTTATAAGTGGTTGGGATGCTTAAGGCATTGTAAGGTTGATGTACTATTTTTGCTGGATAATAAGAAAGATTGGATGGCTATGTGTGGTGGACGTAACCCATTCTGGGTGAACCACATTAAATCTCTGTGTTATCTGTGTCCTATTTTATTCCTTTATCTTTTGTATTTAAATCTGCATATAATTGTTAGTTCATATTTGCTTCGGATCTGCTTGAAACCCTACCAATGGAATCATCAACCTTCAAAAATCGGCCAATAGAATTACCAATAGCCTCGTTGTTGAGAATGGATGTCTCAAACTTACTGGTTGAAATCTCGAATAGATGGCACTTGATCTCTGAAGTGAGCAGTTTGGTGTTGATAACGTTCATTTTATTGATCATCTTCAAAGGAAACTAAATAACCTTTGTGTTATTGACAATGGTTAATAACCTTCGTGTTATATGCCTGCCTAGAGAAGAAGTGTGCAAAGCGTTGCAGGATAGCTGGGAAAGGAAACTAAGTCCTTCCTGTTTAACCCCACAGTGTGACAAAGGTGTCATAAACAAGGTCACGGGATAGCGGGATGAAGGAGACTTGGTCTTCATCCCACCACCTCGCAGGACTCTAAGGGTCCAGTAAGAGGACTTGCAGGATAGTAGAAGATGGTTTGCTTTGTCTTCCCCGCCACCCCGCGAGGGTTTTCTAGTGATCGTCGGTGTAGTGTGGCGTAAAGATGGAGGGTAAAGAGACGATTCCTCCTGCCACCCCACGTGACACTAAGGACCCAATAAGAAGACATGCAGGATAGTGGAAGATAGGCAACTTGTCTTTCTTGTCATCCCACGAGGGGTGTCTAGAGAGAACAGCAGGAGTGCAGGATAAAGATGAAGGACGAAGGGATGGTCTTCTCGCCACCCTGTGTGGTGAATAGCGATCAAAAGGTGTTGTTGTGGGCTAATAAGGAAACAAGGAGGTTTACTTACCCCACCACCCCGTAGGTAATCTAAGGGTTCCCGAGGAGTTGTGCAGGCTAACTAGGGGAGTATGAGACATGCTCTTCCCACCATCTCGCACTGATGTCAAAAGTGACTTCAATGATAAGTTGAGCCAAAAGCAACAGAGGTGGGGACCACGGCCGAATATCAAGTGACTTGTTGAGTTGTGTATAGATGATTGGTGGAAACTGGAATGACTCAAAGGAAGTGATGGAGATAACATGGCATTTATTGACAATCCGAGGAAGTTCGACAATTGGAGATGTGGTAACTGAAACGAACTATTTTTTGACAAAGACATATAAACATTTGGAAAATGATTGAAGAAAAGTGAGAGACATCGTGCAGAGAGGATTGAAGTATCGATTGGCAATTCTGTAAAAGCTGAATTGAAAAGTCAATTGTGTATGTAATGTTTTGTTTTGATGTTTGAAGAAAGACTACATCAAGCAAGAAAATTTGTAACTTGTATGTAAATTATTTTGACTGTAATACAAGAGATCGCTTTGGTGTGTGGGGTTTTCACCCATAAGGGTTTTCCCTTGTGAATTCTGGTGTATTATTTTGTGATTGTGTTTTTCATGTTTCTTTGTTTATCTTGTATTGTGTATCTTAAGTTGTTGTAATTCGAATTGAAACACATTTTTTTCTTTTCTCCTCTAAGAAATTAACATTAGGAAGGCGTTTTCCGCACTTTGCTTTCCTTACAAGTGGTATCAGAGCCTAGCCAGTTGTGTTATCCTTGTGGGTAGGATGGGTTTTTTGTGTTAATTCTGTAGTGGGAGTTTTCTAGAGGTTTGTTTGAAATTGCAGACAGAGATGGCGAGCACATCAGCAAGAGTGGACATTGAGAAATTCAATGGCAGCAACTACGAGTTATGGAAACTCAAGATGGAAGACTTGTTGGTTGATAGAGACCTGTGGGTTGTACTGTCTGGATCAAAACCATCAGGCATGAAACAAGAAGATTGGGATCTCACAGATAGGAAGGCCAAAGGGCTAATCAGATTATGCCTTGTGGATTATGTTCTCTTGAATGTTCATGAGAAGAAGACAACAACTTCTTTGTGGAAAAAACTTGGTGATATTTATTAGGGAAAGTCTCTGGTAAATAGGTTGTTCCTGAGGAAGAAGTTATACTCCTTGAAGATGAGCGAAGGGACATCTGTGGCATAGTTAATTTCTATGGGAGATAAGATTGAGAATGAGGATCGTTGTATGCTTATGTTGTGTTCCTTGTCGGACACATGGGACCATCTGGTGATGGCTATTGGGAGTACAACAACCACTTTCAAAATGGAGGATGTGGTTGCTTCACTGCTTTCAAAAGAGGCATAGAGAAAGTCTTCTGAAATGGCCAAGGATCCCCTTGCTATTCGAGGCAGATCAAAAGAAAAAGGCAAACAAATGGACAAGAAGTTTGAATCAATATCAAAAGAGGGATCAAAGTCTCTTGGGAAGAAGTCCAAGGTGAAATGTTGGAATTGTGGGAAAATTGGCCATATCCGGAAGGATTGTAAAGAGGAGAAAATGAATAAGAAGAAGAACTCTTATGATACTAAATCTTCTCATAGCAATGCAAATGCCTTCATTGTTGCCTTGGCAACACAGACAGCTGACAATGTCTGGTTGATCGACTCTGGTGCATCTTTCCACATGACATCTCATAGAGAATGGTTCTCCAGGGATGAACAGTGTGATGGTGGAAAGGTTTACCTGGCTAGTAATTCATCTCTTTAAATTGTTAGCCGAGGAAGAGTCAGAATTCGGTTTCCTGATGGAAGAACAAAGGGAATTGATGGTGTAATGCACATACTAGGTTTGGCTCATAATTTTCTTTATGTTAGTAAGTTGAATGATGTTGGTGTACAAGTATTATTCTCAGGTGGTGGCTATAAGATGACTAGAGGCTCTATAGTGTTGGATAAGGGTGGAAGGATTGGTACTCTGTTCAAGTTGGATGCACAGTCTATTCAATGCAACAGTGTCTCTAGAAAGTTAGACAAGGCTGCCTGGAAGAAGAACGTTGCAAGTTCAATGGAGGTTAAACTTCTTACTGAGAAAACAATGCTTTGGCATCATAGACTCGGTCACATAGGCGAGAAGGTCTTAAAAGCTCTGAAAAATAAGATTCTTGTTGAGGGGCTCGATGATTGTAACCTTGAATTTGAATTTTGTGAACACTGTATATATGGAAAGTAACACCGTGTTTCATTTTATTACAGTCCTCATAAATCTTCTAGTTTGCTAGATTATATTCACTCTGATGTATTTGGTCTAGTTAATGTTCCTTAGTTGTCGAATTCTAGATATTATGTTTCTTTTATAGATGATTATTCGAGAAGGGCATTTGTGTATTTTTTGAAAAATAAATCAAAAGTGTTCGATCGTTTTAAGGAATTTAAGACCTTGGTTGAAAAGCAGACTGGTAGGAAAATTAAATGCTTAAGGACTGATAATGGCAGTGAGTTGTCTTCAGCCGAATTTGATCAATTTTGCAAAAACCATGGAATTAAAAGGCATATGACCACATCGTACACTCCACAACAAAATGGAGTTGCAGAAAGGTTGAATAGAACGTTGATGGAAAAGGCGAGAAGCATGTTGAGTAGTGTTGGTCTAGAGAAAAAGTTCTAGGCTGAGGCTCTGTCTACAACATGTTATTTACAAAATAGATCTCCCAATTCAGAGTTGGTGGATAAATGCCTATGGAAGCATGGTCTCGTAAGAAGCCCTCTCTGAGACATGTCCATGTCTTTGGCTATGAGGCATATGCTTATGTGTCTTGTGTAAATAGATCTAAGTTGGATAACAAATCTGTTAAGTGTATCTTTATTGGCTACGGCTTGGGAGTGAAAGGATACAAGCTTTGGAATCCGATGACTGAGAAGGTATTGTACAACAAAAGTGTAATATTATTTCATGAGCTGAAGATTGCCTCAGTTGATATGCAGTCTGAAAAGACAGAGAAAGAAGAAGCAGAAGTTGAAATTCCTCTAACTCCAGAAAAGGAGGAACTTCGAACTCCATTTGTACCTGAAAGTTAGGAGAGTTCAAGAAACTCTGATAGTTCTGGTCAAGAAGAAGAACAAGAACCTCCACCTCAGCCATTGAGGGGGTCTACACGGGAGAGAAGACAACCTAATAGGTATGGTTTATCATTGTTGGATATTAATTGTGCCTATGCTTTGGTTACTAACACTGATGGGCCTAGAACTATGAAAGAGGCAATACAAATGCCTGATTCAAATTCCTGGTTGGAGGCCACGAACGAAGAAATGGCTTCACTAAAGAAGAATAAAACTTGGGATCTGGTGCTCTTGCCTGAAGGTAGAAGACTTGTTTGCTGCAAATGGGTATTTAAATAGAAAATCAGTCTGAATGGCAGTGTGGAAAAGTATAAAGCTATATTGGTTGTGAAGGGCTATTCCCAAGCTGAGGGAATAGATTATGGAGAAATCTTTTCTCCTATAGCAAAGTTGATATCTATTAGATTTCTTTTGTCACTTGTAGAAGCATATGACTTTGAGATCGAGAAGATGGATGTGAAGACAACGTTCCTTCATGGCGACTTGGAGGAAGAGGTTTATATGTCCCAACCTGAGCATTTTGTGGTAAAAGGTAAATAATCCCTGGATTGTAAGTTGAAAAAGTCTCTTTATGGTCTGAAACAGTCACCTAGAATGTTGTACCACAAGTTTAACATCTTTGTGTTGTCTTTAGGTTTTGTAAGATCAAAATTTGATCATTGTGTGTATTACAAACCTGAAAATGATCATGTACTTATCATTTCTCTATATGTGGATGATATGTTGTTCATTGGGAATGATAAGGGTATGATTTTTTACTTAAAATTTGATGCAGGAGTATCCCTGGTTCACAGCAATCTTGCATCAACCAAAAACATTTTCTTTTACGTTTGCAGTTTCAGTTTTCCTTTCTGTGTGTCTCGGTTTTGGCTCACCGGATCTTGTGGCATTGGATTCTAATTGAAGACTTGATCATCTTTCTTGCTTCTAGACCGCATCATACTTGGATCATTTTCCAGCAAGATATCGCTACTGGTTTCCATGACAGTTTCTTGTTACTGTTTGTTCCTTTGTTACCGGTTGCCTGAGACCTATTTTGGTGATCTATCGGAACTCTTCTGAAGCTTGTGGAGCCTTGGGCATTGATTCTGAGGTTCCTTGGCATGTGGTCGACCTTTTCCCGTGATCTACGTTTCATCCTTTGGATTTTTCGGAGGAATTTCTTAGCGGAGGCCGACCTTGTTTATTTTGCACGTTAGGTCTTGTTCTTTGGGTTTTGATCTCTTTTGGGCCGACTAGATCCTTTGGATTCATATATATATTTGTAGTTACACATTAGAATGTAATCAATTAGAATCAATCAGAGAATCGGGTAGCTCAACTATGCGTAGAAGATAAATTATAAGATTCAAGGTCTCGATTGTGACCTATTCTACCAGGCCTGTGAGTCGGTATGTTGTAACCCGGTTGTTACCAGTTGGATGTAATCGAATTTCATGCAATAAATTAATTTGTTTTACATTGCCTCCATCATATCTTTTTGTTTTCGTTGTGTTTACTCTTGCTGACCGGTCCAGATTGATCTCTTTGAGGTCCCTCCTCACCGGTGACTGCTTCAAAATCTCAGTTGTCAACATGGTTTGAAATGAAAGATTTAGGTGCAACTAGGTATATTCTAGGGATGGAAATCAGTAGGGATAGAAAAAATAGAAATCTTTGGCTCAGTCAGAGGAAGTACATTAGTACTGTCCTGGAGAGATTTAACATGTCAGATTGCAACCAGTTAGTAGTTCCAGTATTACAGGGAAAAAAACTCTATGTTGAAGATTGTCCAAAATCTCCTTTTGAGATGGAGGACATGGCCAAGGTGTTTTATGCAAGTGTAGTTGGCAGCCTAATGTATGCAATGGTTTGTACAAGGCCAAAAATTGCCCAAGCAATGGGAGCACTAAGCTTATTTATGGAAAATCCAGGAAGATTGCATTGGGATGTTGTGAAGAGAGTGTTTAGATAAATGAAAGGTACCTCTCACTATGGTATGTGTTACCATGGAAATTTAGTTGGATCGCAGAATTTTGTTAGCATTCAGGGATATGTGGATTCTAATTGGGCAGGGGACATTGATAGCAGAAGATCCAAGATCTCTCTCCGCTCTCTCGTTCAGTTTCCAGGGAGATGCCATTAATAAGTGCCCCCCCCAGCACTATAGTTTTCTAAGGATGCGTTCAAGTGGATATGTATTCACATTGAATGGTGGTGCAATCAGTTGGATGAGCAAGTGGCAAGCTATAGTCTATCTACTATAGAGGCAGAGTAAATGGTGGCAACTAGTGCCTATCAAGACATTGTTTGGCTTAAGCGTTTGTGTTTTGATATTAGATTTAATGCAGGACAGATTTCTATTTGTTGTGATAGCACTTGTTTGGCGAAAAAGCCCACTTTCCATGTCAGGATTAAACATGTTGATGTGCAGTATCACTTTGTTCGTGACATAGTGGAAGATGGAAAGATTAATCTGAAAAAAAAAAGTGGATACTCTGGAAAATGTTGCAGATGCATTGACGAAACTTGTGAGCACAGCTAAGTTCAAGTGGTGTGCTAACTCAATGGACCTTGGAGCCCATGATTCTCACTAATCTCTAAGTGTTCTGAAGATACTAGTAAGTTCTTCATCAAGTGGGAGAATGTTGAGAATGGATGTCTCAAACTTACTAGTTGAAATCTCGAACAGATGGCACTTGATCTTTGAAGTGAGCAAATTGGTGTTGATAACATTCATGTTATTGATTATGTTCAAAGAAAACTAAATAACCTTCGTGTTATTGACAACAGTTAATAACCTTTGTGTTATGTACCCGCTCAGAGAAGCAGTGTGCAGAGCGCTGCGGGATAGTGGGGAAAGGAAACTAAGTCCTTCCCGTTTAACCCTACAATGTGAGAAAGGTGTGACAAATAGGGTCACGGGCTAGCGAGATGAAGGAGACTTGGTCTTCATCTCGCCACCCCATGAGACTCTAAGGGTCCAGTAAGAGGACTTGTGGGATAGTAGAAGACGGTTTGCTTTGTCCTCCCCGCCACCCCACAAGGTTTTTCTAGTGATCATCAACATTAGTGTGGGGTAAAGATGGAGGGAAAAGAGATGGTTCCTCCTGCCACCCCGTGTGACACTAAGGACCCAATAAGAAGACATGCAAGATAGTGGAAGATGGACGACTTTTCTTTGTCGCCATCCTGTGAGGGGTGTCTAGAGAGAACAGTGGTAGTGCAGGATAAAGACGAAAGGCGAAGGGATGGTCTCCCCACCACCCCCGTGTGGTGAATTCTGGTCAAAAGGTGGTGTTGCGGGCTAACAGAGAAATAAGGAGGTTTACTTACCCCGCCACCTCACAAGTAATCTAAGGGTTCCCAAGGAGTTGTGCAGGCTAACTAGGGGAGCATGAGACCCACTCTCCCCGCCATCCCGCATCGATATCAAAAGTGACTGATGATAAGATCAGCCGAAAGCAACAGAGGTGGGGACCACGACCAAATGTCAAGCGAATTGCTGAGTTGTGTATAGATGATTGGTGGAACTGGAATGACTCGAAGGAAGCGATGGAGATAACATGTTGTGTTATTGACAATCCGAGGAAGTTCGACAATTGGAGATGTGGTAACTGAAATGAACTATTTTTTGATAGAGACATATAAACTTCTGGAAAACGATTGAAGAAAAGTGAGAGACATCGTACAGACAGGATTTAAGCATCGATTGGTAATTCTGTAAAAGCTTAATTGAAAATCCAATTGTGTATGTAATCTTTTGTGTTGTTGTTTGAATAGAGACCAGATCAAGCGAGAAGATTTGTAACTTGTACGTAAATTGTTTTTACTATAATACAAGAGATTGCTTTGGTGTGTGGGTTTTTCACCTGTAAGTATTTTCCCACATGAATTCTAGTGTACTACTTTGTGATTGTGTTTTTCATGTTGCTCTATTTATCTTGTATTGTGTATCTTAAGTTGTTGTAATTCGAATTGAAACACATATTTTCTTTTCTCCTCTAAGAAATTAACATTAGAAAGGCATTTTCCGCACTCGGCTTTCCTTACACTCGTAACAAGAGTGCTCCCAGTAGTGAAGGGGAAGATTAGGAAGGTGAACCCATACTGGATGCACGTTAAGTGGTTTAATAAGGGGGTTGAAGGAGGTTGTCCAAGATTTGATAGAGAGAGAGTGAACACCCCAAGTCCACAACTTGCCCAATACCAAATCGCGATCATGAGAAGAAGCGAAGGAAGCAATGAAAAAACCTTTAGCACAAGGCAAAAGCTCAATGCTACGAGCAACTAAAGGCTTCCAGGAATCACTTAACAGCTATGGAGGTTTAGAAGAGAAGGCCAAAATGTAGCAAATGTACAAACGCACACACAATGTTTGTAGAAATCCACATTTTCCACAACCTCCTAGCCACAAACCACCACAGGGGACGTATTGGCACAAGGGAGAGGGTGAATCCCCTTGGGGGGGTGAGCAACAAATTTGGCCACACGAACAAAGCTTTACCCACCAGCAAAAGGAGGAAATTTGGGAGGGACCTTAGCACCCACAACATGATCACCATCAGTAGTCGAGGCAACAACACCAAAAGGAGTAGCCACAGCACTTGTACCCATGGCGTCATTACCAACACCCACAACAAAATGTTTCAAACCCATAGCACCAACACCCACATCATCAAGAAGGACACCCACGGGGTGGAGAGGACCCGATCCATCTTCAACAAAGGGAGCCAGCGTGGCAGTAGGAGACACAACAACGGCAGCAGGTGAAGTGAAATGGGTGGAATCCTTGTTAGAAGCAGCAGCAAGAGCATTCAAACACGTTCAGGCGGGAGAGTCATTAGGAAGCGACAAAGCGAGCCATTTTTAAGAGAAAATATTATTATGTCATGTCCCATTTTCAATTAATTTATTAAGAAAAAAATATTATCTTATTCTAAATATTTTTCTTGATGTAAGGTATGGAAATTGAGAAATGATCATATTTCAAATTAAATATTTGGACAATCAATTGTTAGTAGCTTTTTATGAAAGATTACATATGAGATATTGTTGTGTACTTTTGGTCAAAAAAAATTACAAAGGAGATGACGACACTGATCCAACTTTTTAACTTGAATCAATAAAAAAATGGTATATTTGTATTGGATTTGAAATGATGTAAACTAATAAAATATGTATTTTTTAGTGTATTTTATATTTATTTTTATTTTTAAAAAATATTATAATATAGTTTCTTATGAAGTTGACACTATAACTTAGTTGTTGATAAAATACTTAAAAAATGCTGAAAAATAAAGTTGCACGAAACATCACCTTTATGTAATAATTTTATTCTCTTTCTTCAATTTCTTTTTGTGTATTTGTAACTTGAAATTTTAGTGCATGTATTTTATTTTTCCAATTTTGATAAGTACATTTTTTCAAATAAACATTAAAATGTGTGTACTAAAAATAAATAGTTTATATTTTATGTCACCTTTTTACTTAACAATTTATCTAAATTAAAGAAAGAGCTACACCATCCTGACATGAAATATTTTATTTAGTGTATCAAATATATTTAATTAATAAATTTAAGTATTGCTACTTTACATGATAGTAAACCTTTTGTTCTAGTGTCGCTAACCTAACTTTTAGTGAAAATAAAATATCAATAATAATTAAATTATTAAATAATAATTTTTTTAAAAACTACACTTATAAATCTACAAAATGGTATTTTTATATTTTAAAATTATTGTTTACCTCAATGGGATTTTTTTGAATAATTTCTTTTTTTTTGATAAATTGGCCTCAGCGTGGTGCTACGTAAGCATCTAGTGAGCAATTTTGGTTGAACAAGTTGTAGATATATCTAACTTGTCTTAAATGAATCTAACTAGCTCATATGTTTGACCAAAAATGATTTTTAATTAGAAATACTACTTAAATTCAATTGTATTGATAAGTTGGTCTAAAGTGTGACTCAACTTTGTACTGTCACTTGACATCTACTTTTGGTCAATAATTTTATAGTGAAAAAATGGTGATTTTTTTAAGAGAAAATGATGAAAATAATCTAATTTTATTTATTTTTATAATATGGACATTTGGATTTGGTCCCCAATTTATTTGTCGGCAAAGTCACATTTTAACATAATTATGTCATTTCAACTTTTTAGCTCATTGTTAAAACACTTGTGTTCAACAATTGCTTCTATGGATAAATGAGATATCATTGGAAAGTTGGTTCCAAGTACTTTTTAGTAGCGCATATATCATCATCAAATTTTGCTACTAATACAATTTATCACCTATTGAAATTAGATCATCATTTTTTTCTTTTTAGCTCACAATTTTTAACCTGTATATTTTACTTTCACAATTTTGCAACGTTGGAAAGGTATTTCATAGCTATTGAAATCTATCCATGCACTTTTTTCACAATCTATCTCAAATACATTTTAATCATTTTTTTATGATTTCACATGTTGATCAATTACTTTGACATATAACACCTCTGAATGATCTATTTGCATGAGATGACTTCATTTCATCTATTTTACATGCATTAAGATGGTTGATCTCTAATTTAATCATTTGAGGAGACATCTTGGGTTTTTTTGTTGATCCTTCTATAGTTCTATTGAGAAAATTGAACCTTAACAAAACAACATCCTACCACATCTCAAGTGGCTTAATCTTTTGTCTTATCTTTATGGATTCATACATAAACTATGCACACTAGGGAGTAGATCTACTTGAGATTATGTTATTGACTATGTTGTAGGAATGATTTGTTTTAGTGTTGATCATGACACTTTGTGTGTTGTATCAAATATCGATTGTCACCACAAACTTTGGACTAGACTTTGTGAGATCCATAAAGTCTCTCATATCTTTACATTCCCAATAATCTTGTTGCAAATTGCATGATTTCCTTTTATAATTCAAATTGCATACCCTATGATGATGATATTTTAAATGAGTTTGAGTATATCATAGGTCTTGCATGTTGTGATGGTTTAAACTTTAATCTCCTTATTTTTTATTATTTAATAATTAAGTGGACTTTACATTATTTAATAAATTTAAATACAATACGGAGTATTAAAATGTTTAATTCATCATTGCGTGAATGAATTATTTAAACGTCATAAATGAAAAAAAAAATTATTATTGTTTCAGTTCAATTAGTAGTGGGAATTAATTTAATTAAAATTACATATGCCATATCTGCTCTTAAGATAAGAGTAAGTGGGAGTCAGTTTTAAATTTTGAATTCTTGCACGAATGGGAATGAACATGCACTTCATCTCTAGCTACGAATGAAGATGCATGGAAGCAATAGAATGGAGAATGGAGAGGAGACTATTTTTAAAGGGGAGTCGTATATTAACAAACGACAGATCCTTGCTTGAGAGGGGATTATTATGACGAGAGAATGTTATGGTGGAAAGGTTTGCATTTATCTTGGGGTATTTAAACTCATCACAAATCACTGCAAATTGGGGGGAGGTGTTATTCTAGCTTATTCACTATTACAAAAAGCTATGGTTTAGAAGTCTTCCATTTGCCAAGCCTTCGTGAAAGTTGTTGTTGCCTCAAATATGTGTCCATCATGACATTTCACGATACGAGAGAAACAAAAGTTATTTCATAGGTACTAGTAGTTAACACTTTGTGGAAACTCTTGATGTCGCTCCCACTCCCAGACCCCAACGGCTCTCCCGCCTCCTACAGTTTGAATGTGTTTACGGAGTGTCTCCTGGTGTTGCCTTGACCGGCAATGGATCTTTGATCCCTTTTGCGTTGGGTCCTTCTGCCCGGGCTGGGGTTGCGGTTGCTGCTCTTTGCTCCTCTTCAGAGCTGGTGCCTCGATCTACTGTTGGATGGTCACTAGAGGTTCCCACAATGATGATGCGTTTCCCCCATTCGTGGCTGCTACTTCTCGTGCTGGTGTTGTGACGGCTTTGGCTACTACATTGGGTGATTTTGTTGTTGCAGAAGGTCCTCCTACGGTTTTGGGTACCAATGTCAGGGGTTTGGGTGCCAAGATCCCTGTGGGTGGTTTTGTTCCTCCCAAACCTGGTGTCTCCGATCCAGTTTTGGATTTGGATACCTTGGCAACTGCTGCTGGTGCTAGTGACGACCTTCCTGCGGGTGACAATGCTATGCCCAGGCCCTTTGCTGGGAAGCATAGTTTTGCACGTGTGGCTAAATCCACTACCCAACGTTCTAAGGGGGGTAGTCCTCTTCATTGTGCCAAGACCTCTCCTGTTGTGGTATGTGGCTGTGAGGTTATGGAAAATGTTGACTTCTATCAACGCAACGCTCTAGTCTGCAAATTTACTGGGTTTTAGCCTTCCCTCCCGAACCTTCATCGTTGGGTGACTGATTCCTAGAAGCCCCATATTTCTTATGGCATTGAGCTTTTCCCTTGTGCTAAGGGGTTTTTTGTTGCTTCTTTTGCCTCTACTCATGATCGTGATTTGATTTTGGGTAAGCTATGGTCTTGGGAGGATCACTCTCTCTCCCTTAAGCCCTGGACTCCTTCCTTCAACCCCCTTACGGAACCCCTCTCTATTCGTCTGGTTTGGGTCTGCCTCCCTAATCTCCCCCTTCATATCTAGAAACCTTCTTGTTTTGAGGCCATCGGTAACTCCATTGGCAACTTCTCGAAGGTTGATGATGTCGCATTCTCCATGGGTCATTCTACCTTTGCTCGCCTATTAATTGATGTTGACATATCATTGGCCCTCCCTAGGGATGTGGTTCTTATGGTTGGGGACAGGCCTTGGACTCGACCACTAGATTATGAGGGCCTCTTGTTTCGCTGTCAAAGGTGTTTCTCAACGGGTCACCTTGCTTCTGACTGTTCTCTCTCTTGTCGCAAAGGTCCTGCTACTTGGTGGAAGGATGCTATGGAATACCACTTGATGATTAAAACTTTAGATTCTACTTCAGTTGATTCATCTCAAGATGAGGTGCCCCTTATGATGAAGCCCTAGTTGATGTTACTGTTGTGGTGGTCCCTTCTGCCCCCTTGGTTCCTCCTCTTGTTGCTCCTGCTTCTCACCTTCACTCTGCTCCTGGCGATTCTTCTCTTGTTGTTGCTCCACTGCAACAACCTGTTGCCACTCTGCAACAACAGTCTGGAAGTGACTCTGCAAGGTCTTCCCCGCTTGTTTCTTCTTTGAAAGTTCCTACTGATAGTGTTGCCTGGACGGTTGTTTGTCGTAGGTGGAAAGGAAAATCTAACCACCTTTCCCATGCCCTCCTTTGTCAAGATTCGGGGTTTTATCCCCCCTCTTGATTTGGGGTGGGTTGTTGATGGTTTGACTGGTTGGTTTGGCCGGTCCGACTTTGTCCTTTTGGGGTTTGCACCCCTTCTTGGTCTTTTAAATTTGATAGCCTTTGGCTTTGTAAAGGGTCAGTGCCCTTCTTAACGTTGTTGTTTTTCAAAACAATTAGCAATAGTTAACGCTAATTGTAGAGGGGTTGAGGTCTCTATGTTAAGGGTCAGCGCCCTAGTTAACGTTGCTTTTTTAATCAAAAACAAAAGTTATTTCACCAATGTGCAAAAATAGTATATTGAGATGCAGAATGATGTACATTAACCTTTCAAGGCAAGGGATGAACTGGTTGGAATAAATAACCATGGGAATAAATAACCATGTAATTACTAGTAAATAAAAATTCATACACTAATAATTAATGCTTAATAATGTCTAAGTAAACTTAAGCATGAGTAAAATAGGATAAACCACTATTTACTCCAACATCCTTCCTTAAGTGCAACTTAGGGAGAATATTATTATGCAATATGGGTCCTGATTACAAAAGCATTTTAGGTACCCATGTATAATGCAAATACAATGCAATGAAAAAGAAAACTCTCACAAATGAAAAAAAGGAGAAAACCACACAAAAGAAAACTCCTCCCCAAAAGAGAGAAAAAGAAACAAACAAGATGATGCATGGAGAACTCAATCACATCCCCCAAAGACTACATACATCATGCATATACAATCAAGAATCCCTCATAGGAAAGAAGAAGAGAGACATAATATCCCCCCCTCCCACCGCCCCCAATAATGAATAAGCTCCAATGTCAATGAAGTATGCCTAGAAACAAAAGATGATATGATGCCTACAAGCAACACATCTCCCCTTAGGAATAAACAAGTCTACTGAATGATGAAGAAGCCACTCCAAGTTCAATTGAAAGACAACGGAAGTCTCAAAATAAAGATTTTCAAAACTGAGTAGGAGTCTCCAAGCACAAATAAGCCAACACATACCCATGATCAAACTCAACAAAGAAATGTGACAACGCAAGTAAAAGAGAAAACTCATCAATGTTAATCTACAAAGACAATGTATCAATAGTTGTGTTGAAATTGTCACCAAAGAGGAAACAAATACCCTCAAGTGTTTATCCCAAATCTACAATATGAGACGCAATGAACAAATCTAAAATACCTACCAAATACTCATCCAACATAACAAGATCTAGAACACTATGATCAACCTGCTCAAGAGTAGGACTCAAAATCGAAGAAGTGGGTGGACGAGAGGGAAGCTCAACATTAGGCTCAAGAACTACAAGTTTCAAAAAAACAAACTTCTCTTCACAAACAGGATTGACCCTTGATGGAAAGGTATGAACATTAGCCAAAAGAACATCATCATCAGGAGCAAAAATGTGAGAAGGAATACAAGCAAGATGCATACTCCACGACTCCTGTAGCAATGATATCTCTAGTTTTCATATCTCTAATGTATACTTGATCAAGAGGGAACTCAACTATCTTACCTCACACCATAAGTAATTTGATAAATTGAAAGGAGATTAGTGGTCAAGGAGGGTATATGAAGAACATCATTAAATAATCCCTCACCCATATCAATAGAACCTTTCCCACAAACCTTCATGTTTGTATTGTTACCCATCAAAATGTTAAGTGAACTACAAGGCTCAAAAGAAGAGAATAGATCCAAAGAAGATGCCACATGATGAGATGCACCTGAATTAAGAAGCCATCTCCCATTTTTTAGGAATAGGGAAAGCCAAGACTTGTTTAGCTTTCATTCCAATGACAAATCCTCTAGTTTCTGACTATGTGGATGAAGATGCTTTCAATTGTGAAGATGAAGAATAAGATGAAGACACTAATGAGGAAAAAAATATGATGCTTTTCAAGGTGTGAAAGCTCATCGATCTTCTTAGTATAACGCTTATGCTCATCATGTCCAAGTCTTTTGCAATAAGCACATTTGATCTTCTTTTTGGTTGATTCCTCTTGAGAAGAGGTCTTGGACTCAACAGTAGACTGTGAAGGAGGATCCTTAGCTCTATCATTAGGCTTAGAATCCTTATCCTTTTCCTTGCCCTTGCCACTTGAAGCCTTTGGATTTGGGTCCTTTACAAGAAGTGCTTGAGACCTTGGAGGCATCAATATGCCCATATGTGTCAACTTTGTTTGTTCCCTTGTGAGTTGTGTTGCAAAACCATCAAGAAAAGGCATTTTGCGTGCACTACCTAGAGCATCCATAGTAGCGTAAAATGCAAAAAAAATATAGAATAATTAAGACCTAACTTAGAGAAAATAGATAATATCAAATATTCATCATCCTTTGTAACCCCACACTCAGACAACTGCAATATGAGAGAATTAAGCTTTGTGAAAAAGTTTAGGATGTTGTCAAAATGTATAGGATCTAGACTCATTAGTTCATTCTCCAATCTAAATTTCCTCATCTTGTCTAGCTTACCAAAGAGATTCTCCAAGGTAGTCCAAATTTTATTAGGGCTTTTACAAAATACAATATGATATCTCAAATTTGGAGAGAAAGACATAATGAGTGTACCAAGAGCTTCATCTCTTTAATTAAACCATTTCCTCTTTTCTACAACACTTGAGGGTTCTAGATCTTGGCCAAATGTAATTGAATTCAATTGGAATTTTCAATAACAAAAACTCCATATCAAATTTTCATTTATGATAATTATATGGGGTTAGAAGCTCTTTTAGGAAAATCCATGATGGAATAAGAGAATGCGACAAATTTTCCCTCACAATGTAATCAATCAACCCCCTTGTTCACAAGAGTGAGGCAAAACCAATGTAAAACTTTAATGGATTAAACACGCCATCAAATATAAAAATACCTCAACTATGTGTTGGGCAAACACTGTCAAATAGAAAAATATGTGAATAATACCTCAACAAACACCATCAAATAGAAAAATATGTAAAAAATACAAATATACCTCAACTGCAATTTCAATAACAAAATATCCATATAGAATTTCCATTTATGATAATTGTATGGGGATAGAAGCTCTACTTTAGATAAATCCATGATGAAATAGGAGAATGCAACAAATTTTCCCTCACAATGTAATCAATCAACCCCTTTGTTCACAAGAATGAAGCAAAACCAATATTGAAAATCCATGGATTAAAAACACCATCAAATAGAAAAATATGTGAAAAATACCTCAACAAACACCATCAAATAGAAAATACGTAAAAACTACAAAAATACCTCAACTACAATTTCAATAACAAAATCTCCATATTGAATTTCAATTTATAGTATTGTATAGGGTTAGAAGCTCTACTTTAGGAAAATCCATGATGAAATAGGAGAATGCAACGAATTTCCCCTCACAATGTAATCAATCAACCCCTTTGTTCACAAGAATGAAGCAAAACCAATATTGAACTTCAACAGTTCAAAAACACCATCAAATAAAAAAATTCCTTGTGTGTGTTGGGCAAACACCATCAAATAGAAATATATGAAAAATACCTCAACAAAAACCATCAAATACAAAAATATATAAAACATGCACAAATACCTCAACTATGTGTTGGGCAAAATATATCTATGAAGGTTGAGAGAAGGGCAATAAATTGTTGGGTAAAACGTATTTATGGAGATTGATAGAAGGGAGATAAAGTATATCTATGGAGGTTGACAGAAGGGTGATAAAGTGTTGGGAAAAACATATCTATGGAGGTTGACAGAAGGGCAATAAAGTATATCAATGGACGTTGAGAGAAGGGTGATAGAGCGTTGGGCAAAACATATCTATGGAGGTTGACAGAAGAGCAATAAACTATATCTATGGAGGTTGAGAGAAGGGCGATAAAGTATATCTATGGAGGTTGGGAGAAGGGCAATAAAGTGTTGGGCAAAACATATCTATATATATGGAGGTGGAGGTTGAAAAAAGAGCGATAATGTATATCTATGGAGGTTGAGAGAAGGGTGATAGGGTGGAGGTTGGGAGAAGGATGATAAAATATGTCAATATCTATGGAGGTGGAAGTTGAGAGAAGGGTGATAAAATGGTTGAGGTTGAGAGAAGGGCGATAGAATGTTGGGCAAAACATATCTATGGAGGTTGACATAAGGGCAATAAAGTATATCTATGGAGGTTGAGAGAAGGGTGATAAAGTATATCTATGGAGGTTGGGAGAAGTATGATAAAGTGTTGGACAAAACATATCTATATCTATGGAGGTAGAGATTGAGAAAAGGATGTTAAAGTATATCTATGGAGGTTGAGGGAAGGGCAATAGAGTGGAGGTTGAGAGAACGGAAATAAAGTATATCTATATCTATGGAAGTGGAAGTTGAGAGAAGAGCGATAAAGTTATGGAGGTTGAGAGAAGGGCGATAAAGTGGTAATGGAGGTGGAAGTTGAGAGAAGGGCGATAAAGTGGTGGAGGTTGAGAGAAGGACAATAGATTGTAGGGCAAAACGTATCTATGGAGGTTGAGTGAAGGGCAATAGAGTGTTGGGAAAAAAATATCTATCGAGGTTGATTGAAGGGCAATAAAGTATATCTATGAAGGTTGGGAGAAGAGTGATAAAGTGTTGAGCAAAACATATCTATATCTATGGAGGTGGAGGTTGACAAAAGGGTGATAAAGTATATCTATGGAGGTTGGGAGAAGGGTGATAGAGTGGATGTTGAGAGGGGGATAAAGTATAATTGTATCTATGGAGGAGGAAGTTGAGAGAAGGGCAATAAAGTGGCAGGTAACCCACAACAATATAGAATTCTACATAGTTAAAATCAAACACCAATTCTCCCCAAGCTCACATCAATTGATGATCAAATAGGTGGGTATCAAATAATATAAAGAGAAAAACATTTATTGCACACCCAATGTGGGATTAATCCCAAAAACAACGCTTCACATCTATATATGGGCAGGCCCACCTCCCAATATATCCATGGCACAAACAAACCCTAAACTACAAATGAATGAATTGTTTTTCCCAAGACAATACAACCTTCACTCTAGATCAAAATATCAACCAATCAAATGAAGGAACCACAGATTGTAGCACACTGGACTCCTATGCCAAGTATCCAAAAAGTAGATAGGTAAAATATATACATTTAATGAAGCCCAAATCAAGAAACCTCTGCCAAACATTTACTGCAGACCAAAAGAGAGAGTGGCATCGCTGCATATGTATCTACTTGAATGAATGAATGAAAGATTTTAATGACGTCCACGAGACTGAATAGTCTATGGGATCGAAGATAGCATCCTTAATTTAACTACATATTCTTTTCGATGTCGGATCTCCTACTATGAATTTTGATCAGGAGGTTGGCAGTTTGGTTAATTCTATCTTCCTCAAATAACTAGTGCATGTTGTCAACCTTCAATCCATTTTTCTATTGATTGCAGATATCCACACAAGTTGTGCACTCCATCATGAAGTGTCATTTTGTTTCCATTATGCCCTTATTGTAGAATATGCAAACTCTTTCTTCCCATGTTTCCTTGGTATCTTCCACCTACCAGTCTCACACCTAAGATGATTAGATCCCATTCTCAACTAGGCAACCAGCATCCTCACTTTCCCTTTAATAACACCTAAATATGTTTTTTCACCATGGTCCTTTGCTAAGTTAAACTCTTATATCTAGTAATCATTTTTCCACCCAATTTATTTTGTCCACATGGCATTTCAAAAAAATTCAATTACATCTTTTTATTCAGCATTGGTGCTAGGACACTCATGCAAATTGATGTCCCACTTGTTCATCCAATTGTTGTTCTGCTTCATCCAAGTTTTCTTCCTCTAGTCTAGCATCTCTTCCACAACCATTTCAGGCCAACAATGTTTATTCATGTTATCAACCTTCTTTAAATAGAATATCAATCATATTAACGCCAATGCTTCCAATGGAAAAGTGCCTACTTCAACTAACAGAACTTCATATGGAACCATGGTTTTAACTTTGAGATTGCTTGTTATTAGATGTTTCTGGATTCTTTCTAATTGTCTCCAACTGCAATTTGACATGTTACTTCCCCACACTTCACACTCATAAAGGACAACCAATGTGACCAATAAACCAAAAAGGGTTTTCCTAGTTTTCCAATCCCAAAGTTTAGCTTTTTTGCACCTATTTTGAAGTAAGAGGCTTTCCAACCTCCTTGTATCCTTTTTGTTCTACAAGTCTTCCAACTGAGCTTATAGTGAAAGTCAATCCCAAGATATTTGAATTCTTTCACGATTTCCACTGAACTGCCTTCAAAAAGAAAGGTGATTCACTTCTCTTTTCTTTTTAATAAGAAAATCATGATTTTGTCTTGGTGATGTTCACTTGCATCCCAACCTCCTGACAAAATTTTTCTAAAGCTTTGGGATGTTCCCTTAACCCATGAGTTGATTTTGAAATTAGGATAAGATCATCAGCATATAAAAGTAGTTTCACCACATAACCTGCCAACTGAACACCATCCCCCTTTGTCTTGCTTAACCATGCTTCTAACTTATCAATGTATAGACCAAAAAGTGTGGGAGATAGAGGGCAACCAAGATTAACTCCAATATCGCTGCCAAAACATTCTGACATACCTTCACTTGTTTATGATTTTAACTCTAACCTTCTCATACAATCTATGAACAATAGCTCTATACACATCTGGGATACCAAGTTCTTTCATTTTGTGTCATAGTTTGTCTCTAGGAACCATGTCAAAAGCCTTCTTAAAGTCCACAAAACAACAATAAGCTTCCTCATCATGAGTATTCCATTTTTTTTCAATCAAGTGTCTAAGAGTGATGTAGTGATCAATGGTAGAGTGTTTTGACCTAAAGCTTGCCTACCCTTTTGCCCTTTTACCCTTTGTTTTTGCCCAACTGTTGATCCTTTGTTCTACCATGCTCCCAAAGAGCTTCCCAAAGAGAGGATTGACCACAATTGTGCGATAGTTAGATGGATTATTGATATCACCATTTTTAAAGAGAGGGATGACCATGCTGGTTGTCCACTCCATCGGAAATCCTTTATGATTGATGTTATTGAAAATTCTCTTTATGTGAGGGGCAAGAGTCTCTATCCCCCATTTTAAAAAATCCAGTTTGTAACCCATCTATGTCTTGTCCTTTACCACTTGCCAAATTCTTTATTCCTTGTTTAATATCATCCATTGTGAAGAGTTCCATTGATGTGTTAACAACAGATGGGTATTCCTTCTCTTGAATCTGCTCATAAAGAAGCCTAGCATATTCCAACCATTGGGCATCCATAATATTGTTTTCAATCTTCTTTATATTTTGTTGTTGTTCCTTCCAAAAACTTTTGGGATTATGCTTTCCAAGAGAGATTAATTCATTCCTTCTTTCAATTACATATTTTGCTTTTTTTCATTGCACCAATTTTTTATATTTTTTCGTGTATTCTTTACCTATTTCTCTCTTTTAGTGATCTCTTGGCTACTTTACATTCTTTGTCATACTATGGGTTTGACGAAATACAATTTGAACGATATAAGAGGCAGATCTTAATGTGAATGGACAACAACAAATCCAACATGGATCAATTCATAGTTTGCACCTCCAATAACCTTTGCCAAGTCAGCCTCATGAAATGAAACACAATCAAACTATATTTCACAACTAATCAAGGTATAAACAATCCGTCGATCTGCAACAAAAACGTGCCATAGAGATCACATAGTAAGGAGTTCATTCAATGCAAATGGAAGCGCAAAACAGAAATACAATTGCACAGGCTTAAAGCATGGTTTTGCAAAGTGTAGGCCTGAGAAAACTCCCAATTCACCAACTTGTGTGGATCGTGTATCAATACACCAATGAATCGTAAAAGTACCAAAGCGGGTAGATTACAATGAAAACTCTAGAAAAGGGAAATCTATGTTGGCCAAAGGAGAATGCAAGTCGTTTCACCTTTTACCAACCATACACACAAAATGCAACAAATTATGAACCGCTAGCTAGGGAAAAAAGGAACCCATGTGAATTCAATCTAGGAAAAAAATGCTCGAATCCATTATCTACGCTACTAGGAGGTGATATATTGAAAATGAGTTAGGCAGATAAAAAAAAAATATGCTTGTAACATAATGTGATGTTGTCAAATGAAAGGAACCCGACCAGTCAAAATGGTGATTAATAGCAATAAGCGCCAAATGAAATGGTACTGCAATTGCAACAACATCGCTAGCACAGTGATCGCCTAGGATCTCAAAATTCCCTCTCATGGAAAGGAGACCCAGATGGTCAACTCTGATATTAAGTTTGGAGAAATCAATCAATCCAAGAGTGAATATCATGTTGAAGAAAACAACCAACCCAGAGCACAAATTGCAAATAACTACTTTCTGTTGGGAATGTGAAGTCCAACGGTCACATGACCATTCGCTTTCTCTCAACTCTTGATTTCATGGTTGAATATGATTGTATAAATGATTGTGTGCAATCCATGTATGTCAGAGATTGGATATTGATTAATGAAGTCATTCCCCGCTTAAGAGTGGATGTAGCCTTAATGGTGAACCACTATAAATCGTGTCTCGTGTCCTTGTTGTGTTTAATGTATTTTCTAATGTTTTGTTTTGTTTAATTATGTTTTTCTTGCTTGTTTAAATTAACACTTGGTATCAAAGCTTGGTGAGTGATTGAGCAAAGATGGAAGAAGATAATGAGGCTAATCTTGTTATTGAAGAATTTCTTGACAATTTAGATTTGACAAAGAGTGTTGTTGTGCCTGCAAAGACTAAAAGAATCCACCATGTACATTGGTGGGATAGCTAGAAAAATGAGGAGGATTTGGTTGAAGAAGCAAATGCTGAGGCAAGTGAAGATGAACTTGAGGAAGATGAGACCGAGAACTAGGAAGACTATCAGAACAACAAAATTGTGAGGCTGAAGGAAGATAATCTATCTCACATATCGATTGACTTCTATGGAAAATGCAATGGACAAGAATTTGATTTCAATGGCTCGTGAAGTTGAAAAACTTAGAGCAAAACTTACGAATTCAGAGCAAATAGCCTAGGGTGGGCCATTCGGCTCAAAATCTAGCCATGAGGGTTTGGACGAATTGGGTCTTCAATCGAAGGATCCAGAGCATAAATTAGAACACATGGGGCAAAGCATGAGTTGGTCTGTTATAGATATGTAATTTGAGGCGAAGGCAAATTGTTTTTCCTTTAACTTCCAGGGGAAGCAAGAAGGTTGAAATCTCACGATTGCCATGTTTTCGAAGGTGTTTGAGCATCTGTGAGAGAATATGGGAGATTTCAATGGCACACAATCAAAACTAGAAGTTATTTTTGTAGATAATGTTGGCCTTGGTAAGGCTTCACGGGACTTTGCAAAATTTGTGGCTTTGGTAAGGACAAAGAAGAGTCAAAACGACAATGTCATAGAGGTCGTTCACAACTTGGGAACCATGTTGGGCCATGTGAAGCATCTCTAGATTATTGACGTAGATGAACTCTCTGGTCAAGAGTTGAACTAGAAAATAGATAATGCGTAGCTAGCTCCCAAAATTGCATCAGGTGGTGTTGTGGCCAAAGATGATGTCAAGGTTCATGCCAAGTTTGTCGAAGATATGGCGGCTCAGAAGGATGCCAATGGCGTTGTAATTACTCACATGATTGTCCCCAATAACGATGGGAAGATTATCCAATAAATGAGGGATGAGAGTAACGTGCAGATTAAGATTTTGCCCAAAGACCATAATCCAAAATGTGTTAATCCCATGAACAAGATTTTACAAATTCAAAGCAACTTATATGTCGTGAAGAAAGCATTTATGGCTTGTTTTAGATGGTGGCACTTCGAGCCCAGTTTTGAATCATCCTAAGGTTGTGGTAGAGAGGGTTTTAACACCTATTTTTTGGTAAGAAGTAGTCATGGCGAATGGAGGAGATGTTGAAGCTCAACCTACTACTCCAACATTGGGAGAACCCATGGACATCTCAACTGCTTCGCAACTTGTGTTAAAATAATCATTGGCTCATGATGGTCTTGCTTGTGGTCTTCACGAGGGTGCTAAAGCAATTGAGAAGCATGTTGCTCAACTTTGTGTGCTTGCAAAAGATTGTAACCAGCCTAATTTCACAAAATTAGTTCAAGCTCTATGTGTTGAACATAATGTAAACTTGTTTTCCGTGCCAAGTGCAAAAAAGTTGGGTGAATGGGCAAGGCTTTGCAAAATTGACTTAGAGGGCAAAGCTAGGAAGGTTGTTGAGCAAAAGCTAGATAAAATAGATGAGTGTTTGTTTTTGGCCGTGGATGCTATTAATTGTCAGTTTTGGCACAAAAACTTGGGTATTAAGTGTCAATTGCATGAGATCATCTCAAGGGATGGTAACAAGGTAATATTGATTAGTAATCGGGAAGAGCTGAAAAACGAACTGTAAAAGGAAAGCAACTTTGGTGTTACAAACTGTTTTAGTTTTGGAATTCAGGAGCACATTGATTTGGGGATCACATATGATCCATTAACTGGCTTTTATAGCATGGGCCTAGAACATCCTAGTTTTTTATTAAGTAAAAAAAAGGTTTTTAAGGGACCCGAAACCCTATACAAAGTAGGTTTAATAGGGAGGACCTGAAACCCATAACTAAAAATATTCAGGATTATCCACAAAACAAAGTTGAACCTAGAACATCCTAGTTACAATTTGAGTGAGGAGGAAATTGTTTTCAAAATAGAAGATGTTCAGCTGTTAAATTTTATTGTCCGACAGAATTTGGAGAAGGCCCATTCAAAGTTTTTGTGAGCAGAGAAAACATTTAAACAACTAAACTAAAACAAAAACAAATAGAAAATCCACACAACACCATGAATTATGTGGTTCACTATAACTGGCTACATCCACAGAAAAGAAGGGAACACTTGTAATATCCAATACTACATTATACATGACTGTACCAATTGGCCTTCAGGGAGGAGATTGTTGGGATTGTGAAGTCCAATGGTTACATGACCATTCGCTTTCTCCCAACTCTTGGTTTCATGGTTGAATATGATTGTCTAAATAACTATGTGCTCCATTTATGTTGGAGATTGGATATCGATTAATGAAGTCATTCCCTGCTTGAAAGTGGACATAGCCTTTATGGTGAACCACTATAAATCTTGTGTCTCGTGTTCTTGTTGTATTTAATTTATTTTCTGCTATTTTGTTTTGTTTAATTATGTTTTTCTCTACTCGTTTAAATTAACACCTTCACGATTCAAGAGAAACAAAAGTTATTTTACCAATGAGCAAAAATGGTATATTGAGATGCAGAATAGTGTACATTAACCTTGCTTATAAAGGCAAAAGATGAACCAGTAGGAACAAATAACCCTACAAATATAATAAATAAAAATTAAATGTGCTATAATAATTAATGCCTAATGATGCCTAAGAATTAAATGTACCAATAATTAATGTCTAATAATATTTAAATAAACTTAAGCATGAGTAAAATAAGATAAATCACTATTTACTCCAGCATTACGAACTTGATTAGATAGATTGCGTGTATATATTAGGATCGCTTATAGCAAATGTTCTTTTCTTCAAAAGGCCAAGATCATCCAAACTTTACACAAATTCTTCTTTATCGCCGAACTCTTCTATGCATTCCTTGTATTTGTATTTTTCTTGGGTAGCTGCAGAATCTTTAGACAAACCTTGCTTGACATGTAGACTTTTCCATTTCAATAGCACGGACATATAATAGATTTCTACAATCCATACAAATCCCCTGCACATCCTCTTTTTTTCCACAAAATGTTATCTTTAATCTACAAAATTCATGAGACTGCGAGCATCCTTAAATTTAAGAGCTTAAATTTTTAAGTTCAATTACAACCAGCTTTAAAAATTCTTAAAAAATTTTATAGTAGCTTCCTAAAAAAAGAGTAGAGACCTAAGCCTTATTATTATCAAAGAAATATCATGTCTCGTCTGTGATCCCATATCTTTGCATTCCAAATCACTTGCATAATGAGAAAATCCCTCTCAAATTACATGCATGAGTGATACAAATTATGAAAACAAAATCTGCTCACATACCATTTTATATGAATTCTCCTTTTCGCATGGCCGGTACCTTATATTTTGTTGATGCATTATGCCTATTATACTCATGCTTTATACTTAAGTTCTGTTTTTGTTTGGGTATCCAAGACGTCGCTGGTATATTTTAGTGCTTGTGTATGAAAGATTCTCTGATTATTTAATAAACCCGATTTGCGCAGGCCTCTAGTTGGACAAAAAATATCAGTTCCATATGTTGCGGCATTAAGCTTCTATTCCCTTGGGATGAAGTCTTACCTCAGTCCACTACTGTCGCCAGTAAAGTATTAAGCATCCTTTTCTATTTGGGTAATTTCACATTCTTGACAATGTTTTCTCCTTAAGTAGTATCATGCTTAATTAGTGAGATTGATGAAATAGGCATCGCAAGTATAAGGAGTCAATAGTATTTCTATAGTTATGGTGAATACATGATTAATTATTCAATGAAAGACTTAGAGAGCAAAAGAACTACGTATTTAGATCTCCTGTCATTTGACCTGTTATAATAGTTAACAAATGAAAATGATAAGAAGAAAAATTAAATCCAAGAGTATTGAACAGTTTCAAATAACGATAATATACATAAAATTATTTTTGAAGTGTGAAGTGATAGTTAAATTGTTGTATTTATTTATAAAATTGTAAGTAATTGTTCTCTTAAATTGTTGTATTTATTTATAAAATTGTAAGTAATTGTTCAACAGAGAGAGTGATTATAGGTTAAAAAAAAAAAATCTATAAGAATATATATTAAATTGTTGATATTACTTAAAATTGAATCAAGGGTGTGTTATCTTGATTGAACTTAAATAAAACCCTAAGTGTTCCTTTCATATGCATTCCTCTTAAGTTTAGTAATCTATGAATCATCTAGTCATCTATTTTATAGGTTATAGATCTAGCTTATAACCATAAGGGTATCTATTAGTAAGTTATAGCTTTTGGTTTAAGAATTTCACTTTTATGACGGGATGATATTTAATTGATGGAATAAGTAATGATATTAATGTTTCTTTATTTCTAAAATGAATATTATGTCAATGAGAGTTACTTTTGAATTTATAAAAGTATAGCTGTATTTATTTTTGAATTCCTTATATCATTTAAGTCTTAGAATCCATAAATCCCTATAAAGGTGAAGGTTTACTCAAAATTGAAAATATTTTATAAACCATTTTTTTTTTTAAATAATGCCTGGTAAACACCCTCCGACTCCACGTGAAACGTTTTTGACCCGGAGCTATGAACCAGTGAGGCAACAATCGAGGGACCTCATCCCCACACTTCACTTGTTCAAATATGCGAGCACAACGACCCAACGAAGACACAAGTCCTGCGAGCACAATGGCCCAGTAGGGGTTTGAACCTTGGTGGCCGCTTCACCAACGAAGTGTCTTAACCGCGACACTACATGTCCGAAGACGACCATTTAATACTATAGGGAGATTGTAGTTTTCTTTCGACTAAAATTCTCTTAAGTATTAATAAGATATGAGTTGTTATTATTATCATCATTTTGAAATATACTCTTGAATGTTATCTTGTGCATCTATTTAGATTAACTATTTTGAACATTTAATCAAAACTTGATACTAGACACATTGATAGTCATTGGCCAATGCACTCGTATGCCCATATGTGTTGTTATTTGCTCTCAATAATCATGTAACTTTTGTATACTTATGTATGCACGAATGCATTCCTGTGTTTTCTCCATGTTTGAGATAAATTTATGTTATCTTCTTGAAATAAATGTGATTGTAATGGAAGATTTTTGATAATTAACTAAATATTGTTGCTTTTGTTTGTATATGTATGTAATATGCATCTTTCGTGCTCATGATATCGTTATATAGCATTAGAAGGTAGATATATCATACTACACAAATTCCGTTACTTTTTTTAGCATTGCATTGCTAGGCATCCTCATGCAAAGTTGAGTATTCTACATATTAGAAAGAATTCCAAGGAAATATTAATACTTCATGGTTGGGTGGATAAACACTCTGACAATGTTCTCGCTCGTGATGTGCTCAAGGGAGATAAATGTTGAGAGTTCATATCAAGATTGTCACCAACTATGTACATTATGTATTCATTGTATTCGTCCTTGTGGTCTATTATAAAGGAATATGCTTCCTTGTGTGTTGCCTTATTATTCACTTATGTACTCAAACCTTATGTCAAAATGTAATTTCATGTCTCTAATCTTGTATATTTAATCACATGGCTACAATTTATGCTTGATTATGTATTTTATGGATTATGTTAATTTGATATTATGGTCGTCTTTACATGTTCAAAACATGTCTCTTTGTTCCTAATTTTCATATCCAAACATAGTCTCCATCTTTTGTTGTTCCTAATTAAATTAATATAGCCACATCTATGGCCCTTATTAATTCAATATAGCAAGTCATCCATCCTCTTCCAAACATTGCTACTTGGGATTCATATCTAACAAACATATCATTCTTGCTTGCGGAATCTCATGATACAAATTTAGTGGATTATTTGAAGACATTCATCTACTTTTTCATGATAGCCACATCATCACTATCAAGCCATCATCAATCTTTGCAGCTTCTTCAACATTAATCTTTGCAAAAGTTTAGATTAGCACCATCTCATTTTGCCATGTGGTGATTTGAACAATATTCAGAGGCGCACATCATTTTGAATTTAGATTCCATATTCATCAAGCTTATGGTAGTGGCTTCTCCAATCACTAGTGGATCAATTTCCTCCTAAGGGGAGAAATGTTTTTGATTCAAAAAGCAGCAATATCTAAGGCACTAATAAGGGGAGAAATGTTGTTTGTAAGCACTGGATCGTGTTTTATCTTCAAACATTCATCATTGGCAAAGGACCTCCTGTAAGGGGGTTTTCATATTCTTATTTTCTCTCTCCTATTGAGCGGACATACATTGTACTTTGTGATAGAAGCAATCCTTGGGGGGTCATTCCAAGTTCTTTCACTAGTATGCATTTATTTAATTTTTCTCTTTTTGAGGAGTTTTTTTAACGAGATTTCATCCTTTTCTCTAGTTATGTGAAATTCATTTTTCGTACATGGGCACCTCATCAAACCTTGCAACTAGGACTCATTCATGCATTCATTCATGGATTCACCATTGGATTTTTAGTTTCTCACTAAGTTGAACTTACAAGGAGGCATTGGAGTAGATAAGTCACCACCTTATTAATCATTATTAATTTGGTTCCTCTATGAATTATTCACTTGCTAAGCTTAGAAATGTTTTTTATATATATTTAAGTCATCTTGTCTCGTGATCTAACTTAATCATCTTTGAGAGTTTCAACTAAGGTTTTCTTTTTGCTTTTATAAATATCAAATTGTATTCATTTAGATAATAATCTAAGTTAATTCAAAATAATCAATACATAAGCCATCATGTTTTTATCGATCAATTCTCTTCTCAAGGTTGCGTAGCACACAATCATGACATTGTTCTTTTGATATGTGACAAAATATTTTGGTTGCATGAGATTCATAAGAGCTATGGAATTCACTATCAATTCCAACATATAATTGTAGCTGGTACAACCCATGCTTCTTTCTTCCAAATAGCCTCTGATGACCTCCATTCTAGAATGCATATTTCAATATTAACAATTTTGAATCTCTAATAATCTTATTCATAATAAAAACCCCTTAAATATAAGGAAATATGGTAGATACCAACATTTTTTAAAGTTGTCATACCTTTTACATAGTACATTCACTCTCATGTCAATAATTATTTTTTTGAGGATATGCTTACAATGGCATGAATAATACAACATTAATGTAAAAGGAATGAATGATTTAGAAACAACACAAACAAAAATGTATGGTTGGAAATCATATGATAAAGAATCTCACAAAATATCATTATTAAAAAAACTTACATAATTATCTTTATACTTGTAGTGGGGACAATCCATTCATTTTTCTTCCAAATAGCTTCTCATAACCTTAAATCCAATGTGAATATTTTAATATTCACAATTTTACATCTCTAATAATTTTATCTATATTAAAATTATGAAGGCAATCCTTTTCAGTGTCAACCAGGCTGGGCACCTTGTTGTTGTTTGTGACAAGCAAAAATCAAACAATACTTGGTGGAAGGAGGTTTCTCCCCTGCATTACTCGATGGAGAAGGAAGAGGTAGGCCAAGATAGTAGTCCTAAGGCTGATAAGGATAGTTGTAATGTAGAATGCAACAAGAAGATGGATAAGTTTGAGAAATCAATGCAATCAAATAACCAAGATATGGGAGAAATGCAACCTTCCCAAGAAAATCCTACAAAGATTCAAAATGCCTATTGGAGTCGAGGAAAAATCAACTCTACATCTTCCAAAGATCACCTGCATGCAAACTTGTCACAGAAGGAGAGAAGCAAAAAAACTATGGAGGCCAGAATTCAAAGATTCAAAAAAGAGGAGTCGTATTGATTGTGCAACAAGAATGCAATTCAATAATTATAGTTGTTATAAAAATACAAAGAGAGAATCCTTATAAGAGGATACTCAAAACCCTAAAGGTGAAAACCCTAAAGAATTATAAGATTACTAAGTTAAGCTTTAAGCATAGAGTATAATAGACTAATGACTAACTAAATAATTATTAGTTAATAAAAGATAACTCTAACAATGCCCATGAGCAAGAGGAAGGTTAGAAGATAGCTACTCAGAAGAAAGACAAGAAACTGAAATATGATGGAAATTTCAGTATGCTTTTATGCTCTAATTCCAAAGGGGCATCCTTTGCAGGGTTGTTCTGTAAAAACCCATTAATGGGTCTATTTCTTTAGGGAGGTGGCTCCCTCCTTGTAGCCCACTTGATCAGGCAAAAAAACTCATTCCTAATAAACTAAACTCACTATTATCAATTAAAAAAAATTATTATTATTTTAATTTGAAATAGTTTTAAGAAAAATATAGGTTAATACATATATAATCTTAAACAATCTTTAAGTATACTGCATGACCATTATATCTCTTATTTTCTTTTTATCAATCTCTCATGAGGAAAATATTTGATAGAATTAGTAAATCGTATTGAATATTTTACCATTCTCCGTCTTGTTTTTGTTTGTTATATGTTGTGTAAGAGGTATTGTAATGTTTGTATAAACACAATGTCAACTAATTTTCCCTTTTATTTTATTAAAATCCCCTTTCAAAGATAAATAACATTTTGATGAATTAAAATTAAGCAAAAATCTAATTAAATTTATAATAAAAAAGATAATTCCATTAACTTTGTAAATTAGTGCTTTTGTTATAATGCAACTTTCAACAAGTTACGAACATAAGGTGAAATGAAAGTGTTTGTCTAATATAATTATATAAGTACAAAGAATAGGATAGTTTATGTTTATGGTCAAAAAAATGATAAAAGAATAAATTGTACAAACTTTAAACTTGAGAATAAATTATACAAAATTTAAAGTTAAGAATAAATTGTACAAAATTTAAACTTACTATAAAATTAGTCAAATTACGAGTAATGAAAAAATTAAGAACAAGAAAATATGATCTACATCATTATGAATAATATCAAGTATTGTGTTTTTACAAAGATGAGACAACTTTCACAAACCTACCCACGAACCACCTAACCAAGTGAAACTACCTTGCCCAAATACCCATCACATAACAATGATATAATAACACTTGATACTTCATATATACAACGCCTTAATCTTGAGTGCCTATTGTAACATATGCACATATGCAAACATAACACTAACAACACATTCATGTTTTTCATTCACAATTACTATAAAAGCCAATGAGTCCCCTTGATTCAAAAAAGAAAATTTTGGATGATTTAGATTTTCTCATAGTTACCTTTCAACTCTAAAAGCATCAATCTTTTGCAATTGGTGTTGATTAACATAGCCTTGCCCTGATATGCTCATGTCGAAGTATCAACTTTATATTAAATTTTATTTTTTTTATGAATTTTCATGCCCAATTCCAATATTTTCATTTTGACACTAGCCAGGGAGAACGTTTGAATTAGTTCTAAGTACAACTTTAGACATAACTAATTTTATCTTCTTATATATTGCAAGAAAAAAATTAATTTATTTTGCACACTTGAATAATAATTAGATTCTACAATGAGAACATTTTTTAAACAATTTTAACATATAAAAGATGTTAAAATGTTTAGCAATCATACATTAATTTTGAAATATCTTATATATTCAAGTTATAAGTTCTAGGCATTTTTTATTTTATTTTTTTTATAAGATCATTACATAATCATTGAAGATATATCTACTTTATCATACAATTGTAGAAACTTAGTGGAGTTGAAGTCCATCCATATTAATTCAAGAACAACATATTTTCTTTATATAATAATTATAGAGAAAAATATGTAAACAAAAAATAGTCATGCACTAAACAACACAAAGGTGTGATGAACATTCATCCATCAATTAAAGTTCACTAATAAATAAATCACTTAATAGAACATAAAAAGGTGTTCTATTAAACAATAATGAAATTTCATAACCTTAACTTAATTTAATAAAATATAAATATAAATATAAAATACAAAACAAGTATGTAAAAGAAAAACATGTATACATAATTGTTTTTATTTTACAACCCTGAATATTTTGTAGCTTTCCTTGTTTTCAAACATTTTTCTTTGAGAAAAGGATTTGATGGATTATTTGTTATGAAGTTTCATTAATGGTTCTTGAGTGCCTATGGATTAATATGCAACCGTCCACCACACCCTTACAACATTGCCTAGTGTACGATTATTCACTTATAGATAAGTTTCTCAATAACCATTATATATTTTTCAAAAGAATGTCATTGTGAAATTGACAATGTCCAAGTAAGTTTTACAATAGTAGGAATAACAAAACATATATATCATTAATGATAGTGAAATGGTATTATAGAAATAAAATGATGGAATATATAGAGCTTGTGACATAAATATGCTATATATTTGCATATATAAGAGTTAATGTATAAATGCTAACACTCTTTTATGGATTTAAATTATTTAAATATACTCTAATTGAATCCCCATTATCAAAATATGTAAAATAAATTGAGTTGTCAAAAGATGCTTTGTCCATAGTATAATATAGGAGGGCCATTTTTAGAGATTATATGACACATTTCATGTTAGTTATGAGGGTCAAAAATAGGGGATAAGAGTTTGGATGTGAGTAACTATTTTTAACCTGGTTTTCTTATCTTGGAAAAACAAATGTCAAGGGTGGGCAACACATGTCATGGAGGCTTTGCCCATGGTATTGTAAAACCACAAATGGTTTCCAGGTTGTAAAATTCCTATATAATGAGGGCTTGGAGAGTAGTTTGTATGATGGAGTTTGGTTTGCAAGGCTGGGTGCTAGAAGGATGCTAGTGAAGTCTCTCTGAGCTTGAGTTGAGGTGATGCTCTTGTAAGAACTTGCATTGCAAGTGTATTGTAATCTCTTGTTGATTTGTTAATATACTATGCAGGTTTTAGAGTGTGGGGTTTTTCACCTGTATGGGTTTTCCCCACGATAATCACTGTGTTATGTGTTTCTTGTTTTATTTCTACTCTATTTGCTTCTTGTGATCTCTATGATAGTTAAGTTGAAATTTGCAAAATCGTCCTCTCAAGATTAGCATAGGAAGCGTTTCCGCACACCTTTGCTTCCTTACAATCCCCATTATCAAAATATGTAAAATAAAATAAATTATCAAATATCTAAGGAAACAGAAAATTAGCTAAGTACGAAGATATAATCAAAACTAATTTAAACATTCTCCTTGCCTATGCCAAATGGTACCTTTGAAAAAGGAATGAAGATTCATAAAAATTTGAAACCTAATATTAAGTTGAAAGTAGGCTCTTTTAATTAAGTTCTTCAATATGAATCGAACATGCTGTAGCAAACAAAAACAAATCAATTGAGAGAAAAACTCTTCTAAATTGTCAAAAGGGATAGTAATTGAAAATGAACTGCAAAATGTCCTTAACAACCTTACATGACAGCATGGTTGAAAATTAGATATATTTCAAATTGTGAATATGAAGATGTACAAATGAAATTAAATATTTCAACCGGAAACTATCAAACGAATCCTAATATTATTTGATGAAAGAACTAAAGAATGCATGCCAGGATATCCGAAGTTCTTTTAAAAAGCTTATTTTCAGTTTTTCCTGAATCATATAATTATCCTTTATAATGTAGAATAGTACAATCATCTGATCTTCCATATCTTTCCCATTTATTTAAACTGATTTTTTCAATTATAAATTTTTTTAATTTTAAAATCCATCAAATAAAATGTGTTCCTTTCAAATGTTTTTAGGTAGCATATATTTTTCATTTAAAGAGAAAAATAATGCCTCATTTTAATTTTTTTTCCTACAAATAAATTAGCAGGAAAATTTTCACTTCCAATTAAAACTTCTGACCTTAATAAACTTCTCCTTTCAATAAAAAATATTCCTTAAGAATATTTTATGATTCTTCAAATTTACAGTATTTTTAGCTTTTGTCAGGTTTTATTTGAGTCTTTAAATATGAAATACATATTTGAGATTTGAAACGATTAAAGTATTAAAAAAACTTCATTTTTAAATTATTTTTATAATGTTTTTTGGATCATTTGGTGAGTATATAGGAGTAAGGTAATTTACTTTTGAAAGTGAATTATTTTTCCTTTTTTTTCCATTTTGAATGTTTGGGAGCTTGTTGGAAAGAAGCCCCTTCACACTTATAGGAAGCTTAGAGCGAGAAGTAGGCTCCCATGCTTTCCTGTCTTTTATTTTACTTTCCATGTTTTTGAAATGAAGAGAGAATGTAAGTGTTGTACTATTTTCTCCATGTTTTTGAAATGAAGAGAGAATGTAAGTGTTGTACTATTTTCTGTTTCCAATGTTTAAAGGGAATTTATGTTGTACCATATGAGATACGATGCATTTTTGGTGTGGTATTGAACAGTTCCAAACTGGTTTGTATAATGTATGTAATTTTATTTTTTAGTTGGTGTATCACATTGCCATATTCCTCTCTTCGAGTGAAGGACTCTGCATGTAGATATTGGCGGGATGAGCTATGATTGAGCAAAAACTCCATGTCTGTAGAGCTCCTTGAGGACGAATGAAAAGATTGTTTAGGGGTAACTTCTCCATTCTTCCTTTTTTTAGTAGATCTTTGTGTGCTTGAGTAAGCGATTGCCTATGTTGATGAGAGTTATTACAGCAGTTTTATGTTCATAAAATTTGGTTTCTTTTTCTCGATTTAGAAATGAGACTTTCAAAGAAATATGTCGTGTGAACTGGGGTGCAATTTGGATATGATTCATATGTGATTGCTAAGAGTTACTCTCCCTTGTCAAGAAAATTTATGTGGAAATGTCATTGGCCGTTGGATATTGAGATCCTTGGTCTTCTTGTTCTCCCCATGGAAAAGTACTCCTTTCTCCCCCATTCAAAGAACCATGTGTTGGTTCATAGTACATAATGGTGAGGATTTATGGGGTATTGCATAGAATATTATGATCTAAGCTAAGTTATTTTCTATCATATTATCATTATCTTATTCTATGTAAAAAGATAATTTAATCGTTAAAAGTTAGCTTCCTAGTTTTTAGCTTGTTAGCTTAAGTTAGCTAATTGTTTATTTGTTTTCAATTTGGTTCACATTCAAAAACCATAATAATAAAAAATAATAATAAATAATAGAAAATAACTCAGCTTAGGTTCTAATGTTTAAAACTATACCTTAATAGATCCTCATCAAAGGAAGAGCTATGGTGGTTATCATTGATTCAGGCAACACTCTTTATTATCCTAATATCAATCAATCATCTTGGGTAGCATTGTGTTGATCATTTAAACTGGGACTCATTCTAACATCAAACAAGTTGCAATGACCGTTTGTTAGGGGTAAAAACGTATGTTAGTACGAATAATAATTATAAGTGTGTTATGTGTGTTTATGTTTTGTTGTTGCTGAGAGGTTCCCGTCAGGTAGTTGGGAGTTGGTGATGGTTGGCAACTTGGCCAACCATCGGGTCTATATATTGTTTGGTTGGAACCTCGGCAGGGGGGGGTGTATGGACAATTCTGGACATTGGAATAAAGATATAACTTTCTGGTCTAATTATTATCATTTGTCATTTATGTTATGATGTACAATTGTTTTGTTCCATGAATACTTGGTACGTGCAGGAAGTACTATGTTATCTAATTATTCACCAACTATACATTTAGGACTAAACATTTTGGCATCGTTGCCTGAACGAACCTGGAGATAACCATGGCGGCAGGTGGAAGCAATTAATGGGCAGACCATTTAACCAGCAATTAATTGTCGTGGACAGCGACACGCACAAAGAGAGTACCACGGAAGAGGAACGAGAGGATCAGTTGACGACAGACTTGGTGGAGTTGTGGGACGTGTGGGTCACGCAGTACGTATGGCGAGAGGCTCAGGAGAGAGCCGTCTTGGAAGGTACAGTATGTGGTGAACTCATTGTCAGCACCCCCATCTTTGACCTACTCGGAAGTATTCCAAGGTTACTCGCCAGGAATTTGTTGCACTCCAAGACCAAAGGGAGGAAACGGCAAAGGAACTTCAGCAACAACAAGTTCCCCGATGATACGAGGAACGAAGTCATAGGGAGGAAGAGGAGAGGGAGCCAAGTCAGCGCCGTACCTCTGGCACTTGATGCCCCTACGACCAAACAAAGACAGACGTGCCACTGCTACCGAAGGAGTAAACGAGAGAACTGTACGGCGATCTCTCTGCATAAAAGAACAGGCCAACAAGAGACGGCTACTAAGAGAGGTTGTCGACTCGAGGAGTCCAGAGAAACACAGCAGAAGTCAGAGTGTGAGTCAGAGTCGTAGTCGGGAGAGGCAAAAATCATGTACGTGTGAGGAGTTGGCCAAGGTCACCAGGAACCTACCACTTCCAGACGTAGTGGAAGAAGATCTCACTGACCAGGCCCCACACTCGACGTCAAGTGAAGAAGACTCCAAACCCGAATCACAAAGAACCCAATCAGAATTTTCCGAACAAGGAGATGAGGCAATACGAGACCTGCACGAGGAAATCGCCACTATTTTTGAAGCAACGTTGTCTGGCATTAAAAATTTGTCCTTGTCAGAGGGCATCAAAATAGGAAGATCAGATCCGGAAACCTCAGGAAGGAGGGACTATAGAAGTGAAGGTGACCAAAGCCCGGTTGGCAGGGTACAACCAAACTAGGAGCATACGGTACCCTCTGAACACATAGTACCTTCCCGGCATATAGCCATTTTCAGGCACTGCATAAAACCACACAGAAAAGAACGATGGTGCGCACCCTGAAGAAACAAAAAATTCCAAAATTCATGGGCGACAGGTCAAAGGACCCCATACGGCATTGCAAGACATGCGTCACCATCTGGGAAGCAAATGGCCAAGATGACTGGGACTACTGGGTGAAGGCATTTCTAGCCACTCTGCGAGGAATAGCTATTGACTAGTACACAGACCTTGATGCTCAACATAAAACATCTTGGAGCAATCTGAAGAAGGCCTTCGAGGAAGAATTCAAACTCCTATGGGATGACAATGAGATTGTGGCAGAAATTTACAACACCAAACAAGGAAAAAATGAAAGTGTGCACGTATATAACAGAAGGCTAAGGGAATTGCTTAACAAAATGGAGAACCAATCGGTAGATGGCCTCAAGAAGCAGTGGTTCGTGGCAGGATTGGTACCATCCCTAAGAAGGACGATGAAAGTAGTTCCTCCGCCATCGTACGATGAAGCATACAACCGCACCATGGATATTGAAAGTGAAAACAAGACATCCCGGGGGAAGCGACGGACCAGTGATGGTGATAGCATGGACGAAGACAGTGACGAGGGATCCAAAACCGTGCAAGCACTCCGAAAGGATATGATGAGGATGATGAAGGAGTTAAAAGGTGACAAAGAAAGTGGTAGGGAAGGAAAAGAACTATGGTGTACTGACTGCAAGACTGAAGGACACACTAAAGGAAGCTGTCCCCGTAAAGCTTTATGTGACATCTGCCAAGTAATGAGACATTCCACTAAGGAATGCCCGTACAACTTGAAAGCACGGAGCACACAAGTGCTCTAGCCCAACCCGCCCAAGCCACACCGCCGGTGACACTGCCGAAGCCAACAACAAACTTCGACGCCTCACTTGGAGGGTACAGAAATAATTGGGGTAACAACAGATCCAATAATAACACATCGAGGAGAAGAATTCAATACAACGGGAAGGGGCGACCCATGATTCAGTGCAGGAAGTGCAACGAATGGGGTCACTTTGCCCGAGAATGCCAAAATGGAGGTGATGTAGGAAGTTTGTTGTGCAGATGGTGCGGTCCAGGAAATCACGAGGACATAGATTGTCCAAAACAAAAAGGGGTGAACATGTTCGATGTGGAGGGATCAAGAGAAGACGTACTAACAATCACAAGGTTGCAGAACAAGAAAGCCATGTACCCGGACCCTCACACAGAAAAAGAAAGACTCCGGGAGGCAAGGGCAGATATCGAGCGGGCGATGGCTGGAGAGCGAAGGGCCTCGCACTTGGCTTCTGATACACCAGTCCGGTCGGAACCAGAGAAGAATCTCATCAAGCAGATGTTACAAACCACAATACCCGTATGGGTGTCAGAACTTCTACAGACCATGCCACAGTTAAGGATGGCTTTGACAAATGTAACCGGGGACACTACCATCGCTCAGGAACACCAAATGATGACAAAGTCTAGTACGGACCTGGTGAAGGGATCTGGTAGGGATGCCATGAACCCTATGCTACTAGCAGTGGGCGTCGGACGAAAACCCGTAGTGGTAGAGATGGATATATTGGGACAAAAGCTGACAAACACCATTGTTAATGGTGGGTCCAGAGTCAACGTATTACCGGAGGAAACTTGGCAGAACCTCGGCAAGCCGACTCTATGGCCACCAACCTTCCATGTGGTCGATGCAGATCAGCATGGCATCAAACCCCTTGGCACCCTCATGGCACAAAAGGTGGTAATTGGGACGCAGCACTTCCTTCTGGATTTTGTAGTGATCCCTCTGGAAAGGAAAGCGTACGACACTCTTCTAGGAAGGGGGTGGCTAATCATGGCCAAAGCTAACCACAACTGGAAAAGGAATACGCTTTCAATCAAGAGTGACGGTCATAAGTATGTAATTGATCTAAGGAACCAATCCGTTAGCGAAGAGCTCGCGTCGTCGGACTCCGACTTAGAAGATTCAAATAGATGGGAGTGGAGTTCTACAGGAGACAGAAGAGGGAAAGAACCTGATGAGGAAGGAGTGTTGGAACTGGACGAATGTTCCGAGGATGGAACCAGTTCACTAGCGGGACTTTTTCATTGGCAAATGGAGGACTATGAGGTCTTCCACCCAAAGTGTCACATGCTTCAAATATGTGAGATAGGAGAATCAAGTGGTGGCATGGAAGAACAATCCTTTTCCCTGGAGTGTGGTAGATACCAAGAGGGAATGGCATGGATGGACGACACACCAACCCACCAGTTTGAACAGGATAAACCCATCAAGTACGAGGAAAGGGATGTGAAAAAAATCAATCTAGGCAAGGATGAGGACCCGCGGGCGATACTCGTAGGGGATGACTGGAACCCCATACTAGATCACTCGTACAACGTAGGCCAATCGAGGGAGTGTTTGAGTTATCTATACGGCGTATGGTCGGCAAAGAAGGGAGACTAGCATAGCCTGTACGGTGTACGACCTGCAAGAGGAGGAATACCGTACGGTGGAACATTGCACCCACATTAAACTGTCATACGATCTTGTACGACTAGCAACGGATAAAGGAGAAAGACCGTACGGTCAGAAAATAGACAAATTGTACGTGCAGGAGCCGTACAATCCCCTCCTTCAAGGTGTTTGTACACGCAGGGAACGATTGTATGAAAAGTTTGAGGGTATCTGTGCAGAAATTTGTGCCATCCATGTGAAGCTGAGTGAAGAGTTGGCAAAGGTTGAAGAGGTCATACAACTAGGGAGCGGAAGTGTACGACTTAATCCGTACCGTGTAGACGTAGTAGTCGATCCAATGGTCCGTACCAGTATAGCAAACTAGACAATGGCAGAGGAGGCCACACTAGGGAAAAATGAGTTCGTCCTACAGGTGATTGCTACTAGTATGACATGTTCAGGTACTGGTACGATGAGCAATAGTATAGTACCAGCAGGTATTGGTACAGTGTTGGCAGAAACTGAAACTAGTACGGCGGCAGCAGAAACTGGTACGGTGTCGGCAAAAACTGACACGGTGTCGGCAGAAACTGAAACTAGTACGACGACAGCAAAAACTAGTACGGTGGTAGCAGAAACTGGTATGACGGCAGTAGAAACTGGTACGGTGTCAGCAGAAACTGGTACGATGTCGACAGAAACTGAAACTGGTACAATGACAACAGAAAGTGGTACGGCGACAACAGAAACTTGTACGATGTCGATAGAAACTGGTATGGTGCCAACAAGAACTGGTGCAGTGCCAACATGTACTGGTATGACATAAACTAGTACGATGCCAATAAGAACTATACGGTGCCAACATGTACAGGTACAATAGAAACTAGTACGGTGCCAATAAGAACTGGTATGGTGCCAACATGTATTGGTATGGTGCCAACATGTACAGGTACGACATGAATTGCTATGGTGCCAACAAGAACTAGTACGGTGCCAGTAGGAACTAGTACTGTGCCAGCAGGAACTAGTACGGTACCAACAAAAAGTGGTACGATACCAGCAGAAACCAGTACGGGTGATTTGGAGGCAGAAACCAGTACGGTACCAGCAAAAACTGGTATGGGTGACTTGGAGGCATTAGCAACCCAAGTGGCAACGCTCACTTCACAGCTGGAATAAAAAAGATAAAAGCTACTGGAAGTTGCTCACATGATAAAGAAAGCTCGAGAACGGCAGTTAATGGCAGAAAAGAACCTGAAGCTCCAGGCCGGACAGCAGCCTCCTACCACAACCACTACAGGGATGCGTCCTCCCTCTTCTCGGTCTTAGCTATGTTTTTTATTTCAGTTTCTCTTGTCTGAGTCATCTAATAGATGACTACGTTTTTGGGGGGGCTAATGTTAGGGGTAAAAACGTATGTTAGTACGAATAATAATTATAAGTGTGTTATGTGTGTTTATGTTTTGATGTTGCCGAGAGGTTCCCATCGGGTAGTTGGGAGTCGGCAAGGGGGTTGTATGGACAATTCTGGACATTGGAATAAAGATATAACTTTCTGGTCTAATTATTATCATTTGTCATTTATGTTATGATGTACAATTGTTTTGTTCTATGAATACTTGGTACATGCAGGGAGTATTGTGTTATCTGATTATTCACCAACTATACATTTAGGACTAAACACCGTTCTCAGATAATTTTGTTTAATTCTTGATTAAATTATAGCACACTCAATGTTATGAAATCAAAATGCAATGAAATAATTTAGGAGAATTTTTTTTTTAATGATTGTTCAACTTGTACTAAAAGGGATATAGATGAAATGGTTTCTTGAACTGATCAAACTACTTATGATACATGGAGATCTATCAGAAACAAAAATAGATAAGTCGAGACTCTTATGGATTTGCTTTTATATTAACATTTGATGTAATTGTATGGTATAAATAGACAGAATTCTTCTACCATTTAATTGTTCATAAATATGAACTTGTTTAAATATTCAAGAGGGGACAAAGGATTACAAGCTTAAACTAATCAAACAATTCCTTACAGAATGTTTCTGACTTATGGCTGACAAAAGTTTAGGTAAAGTTTCATCAAACCATGTTGTTTTATTCAAAATAGTAAACATCTAAAGTTGCATTATCATTTTAACTGACAATTATTCTACTATAACTAAAAATGCCAAAATTGTATAGAGTTGTCGCTAGAGTTTGTTGTCGGGTAATTAAGCAATAATGTAAATTGTGTTAGCGTCAGCAGTTAACCCGTCAGTTGTCAGCAGTTGGTATCGGGTACCTGACCAAACTCCTTTATATTGTATCTGTTTCCAGTCTTTGGACAGGCTATTGTAGCAGAACATATTGCTATCATTGTATGTACTGGCTTACCACGAATCAATAGAACACTTGTGAGTTTCATATATTCTATGTACTTCTGTCATTTATGCAATGTCTTAACGCCAATTTACAACCTTCAGAACCAAACGAAACTTCATGGTGCACACCATTTTCATTATTTTTTGCAGGAACTTGTCTTTATTATTTTTGTGAAAAGGAAGGGAAATTTGCAAGTGGCGAGCAAGAAAAAAAAAATAGAAAAAAAAAAAAGGAAATTTTAAAAGTTGGAGAAATTTAAAAGAATGTTTTTTAAGGGTTTTTTTCTTAGTGCCGAAGAATTAAGGGGGACTCGTTCATAGTAAGTCCATTCGAAACTAAAAGACAGAGATCCATACGGATTCCACGAGTAAAGGAAATACCGTACGGTCAATAAATAACACTCCACGGATCTCAGAAGAAAAATCCGTATGGAAATTAGAGTACGGGAGGGAGTGCCAAAAAAGGAAATAATTTGTACGTTTTATAGGCAAAGGCCCATACGTATCAAGGAAAAGTGAATTCTGTATGGAATTTGGTACGGCGGGGAGACAAACCTTCCATACAGAAATCAAAAACAGTGAAGGGAAAAGTTCGCACGAAATTAAAGTGGCAAGGAGAGGAATAAAACCGTATAGAATTTTTTGGCGACAGTGCCAAAGATTTCTGTACAGAAAGTGGAGAACCAAAATTCCATACGGAATTCAGACGCAAAGTCCGTACGACCTTCGCTAGTAACTGGATTGGGCGTGACAAATTCCGTACGATCCAAGGGGTTGCTAGAGTCAAGAAAAAGTTCGTACGGATTCAGGGGTACCAGAGGAAAACAAATTTTCTAAGAAGTAAAATACTGGTCGTACGAACCACGGAAACAGACTAAAAGTTGAAGCATACAAGGCACACAAGGCCAAGTTGTATGGATGCAAGGGGAATAAGAGATCGCAATCGGAAGAAAGAACATGTGAAGGTGCCCAAGAGAGAAAAGATATAAGTTTGGTAGAAAAAAAAAAAATCATTTGATGGCGTCTAGCGCCAAGCTGTTGAAAAAACTAGATTGGAGGAGGAGGCTACAGGATTCAAAGAAGACAACCAAGAAACCATCTATAGACTGTCCTATGGATAAAGGGAAGGTTGTTGTACCGGATACAGGCAAGAAAGAAAGGCAGTCGAAAGTCACAGCGGACACAATCACTTTCGAGGGGTTGAATGGTAATGTGTGCAGGCAATGGTGGTTGGAGGCGCAGTCCCCAGATGACATTTTGGTGAAAACATAGTTAGGAAGGGCATGGGTGCATTGGGCCACTCAAATGCTGATATTCGCCATTCAAGATTTTGAGCCTTGCCTGCGCATGATGATAAAATCATACAATGATGAGTTGCACACCTTCTCGTTCAAGTACCAGCACACAGACGTCACCGTGTCTTTTGCTCTGGATGACTTTGCTAGGGTTTTTGGCATTCCTGATGAAAGGAAGAAGGTGACAAGCATGCGATGAAGATGTCCACCGAGAGGAAAAATCAGCTGCTATAGCAAATATGTCAGGATAACCTGACCAGAGCAAAGTGGGACAAGATTACAGTGCCCAAGGGGCGAGGATTGAAAAATCTTACATAGTACTTGGTTCATGGCAGTGCTTGCTTGACTTGATGAAGAGTCATCTCACAGGAGCCAGTAGGGCCTCCGACACAGCCGTGTCGATGATTGCATTGATGAACGGGCTCCGGAATGGGACGGTGTACAACTAGGCTATTGTGTTGTCAGACCGCATTCATGAGTTCCTCACACTAAAGCACAAGGCATTCTATATGCCCCACCATGCCATTGGGTTATTCCTGGACGCAGTCCGTATATAGGTGTCAGAAGAAAGGCGAGGGTGGCAGTCGCGGGACAGCATTGACCCTACCGCGCCCTCCATTTTTTACTAGACTCATTTGGATACACACACAGTGGATGCACCATCCAGCAGGAAGCGAAAACCCCAGATTCAGGTAGTCTATGATAGCGAGTTGGATTCGGCCACCGAGAGTAGTTCAAGGGCAGAGTCAAAGGAGACATCTTCTCGATGTTCGGGTGGTGATACCGGATTTTGCCTCTCACACACAGAGGTACCATATCCAGGGTTGGATACAGAAGAAGGCGCAGGTGGTATGGTTGCCCTCGGCCAGAAACCAAAGGGGACGCAGGGATTGCCTGGAGGAAGAGTGGTCCAACCTACAGGTGTTCAGACAGGAAGGCTAGTATATGCACCTGCTGTGTTGACTACAGATGGGACCATGACACCATTACCAGTAGCAGGAGTGACAGTGGGAGCCATATCAGCAATCCCTGTGTCGGGGTTTGGCTAGCTACATCCTTGTCCCTCCCTCAAGAAGATTTCACAGGTCCCTAGCAGTAGTGTAGTTTAGCCAAGGGACACAACCCTTATTCGGATAGAGCCAGTGGTATAGCCGATGGATGGTGGAGGTGGAGAGATCAGGTTAGACAAGGGTGACGTTGAGGGAGATGATATAGACTCATGGTTGGAGCAATACTCAGTGCCACCAAGAGCCCCAATAGGACCCCTGCCTGCCACACCTCACTGTCAGGAGGTGGTTGATTTAGAGGGAAATGACTCTCCTCGTGAGATGCATGCACAAGGGGAACCTACGGACCTACTCCAGCACATGGGTGGTGCGAAGGATACGGTGCCACAAGTAGACATTCTGATGCCTGGTTCTACAGAGAACCAGCCCACTGCCTTGACTTAGTTTTTGGCAGCAGTAAAGAGTGAGGCA